>NC_057392.1:55031250-55300450 GCF_019320065.1 Cervus canadensis | reverse complement strand
TGTTGGAAAAGACTCTTGAGAGTCCCTTGGACTGCAAGGAAATCCAACCAGTCCATCCTAAAGGAGATCAGTCCTGGGTGTTCATTGGAAGGACTGATGCTGAAGCTGAAACTCCAGTACTTTGGCCACCTGATGCGAAGAACTGACTCATTTTAAAAGACCCTGATGCTGGGAAAGATTGAAGGTGGGAGAAGGGGACGACAGAGGATGAGATGGTTGGATGGCATCACCTACTCAACGGACATGGGTTTGGATGGACTCCGGGAGTTGGTGATGGAAGGGAGGCCTGGCGTGCTGTGATTCATGGGGTCGCAAAGAGTTGGACACGACTGAACGACTGAACTGAACTGAACTGAACTAAAATAAGGAAGGACCCTTGCTTTCAGGAAACACAAAGTCTAGGAAACTATGTTCTACTTGTTGTCTCCAGTGTCTAATCCAGAACCTAACACACACAGTAGGTGCTCCATAAATGCTTCCTGAGGAAATGAGTGATGAGTAAATGAATGTCACTGATCAGTCACTGGACAAGCTGTCCCTAGACCCAGGGCTCCAAATTTCCAGGCTGGGGCTCCCCTCTGCTCGTGCTTTCCACCTCCCCCATTCAGACTCAAGTCATAGGTTTGAGAAACAGCTTGGAAACATGGCTAACATTGTTGCAAATAGTCCTGCTCATCATGTTTATTTGGGAGTCACAGGTGGACTCCCCGTCATCTTGGAGAAGAGTTTGAGCTCCCTCTTTCCTCCAGAAAGATGGAAGCTAAGCAAAGAGGCAGAGATGCCATGGAAAATCAACATTCACAGACCAAGACCTGCCCTGTGGGATACCATCACTGCCTAGAATGTTCCCATGCCTTTGTTGCCCAAACAGAAACTAGTATATGATAGATATTGGTTCATGATGGGTATCTTGACATGTTTCCTATTTTTTCTTGAGTTCACTCATTTCATAAAGTGTCCAAGCTGCAAGGTGCCTTAGAGATACCTAAGCCTAATAATCCCTCTATAGGACAAGTGGAAAATCAGAAGTCTAGAGGGGGAAATTGAGTGACTCATCACCATACAGCACGTCAGCAGCTCAGACTAACCTGGAAGCCAGGCTTCCTGGATTCCAGTTCAGAGATTTTTTCCATGCCCCATACTGCTAGACTCGGCATTAAGCCAGTAGACTATCTAGTGTCAGATTCTCAAAAGTGCAGGTTCTATATGATTTACCCATCTCTCTTGTGCTGCTGGCATGGTGTTTTGATTTCACAGAAACTCTTCCTTTGCTCAGCACTGTGAAGTTCTCAAAGGGTTTTCTTGTTCATTATAAGTCCCATTTTACAGACTGGGGAGCCTCAGGTGATCCAAAGGGCCAAGGGCTCTTGGCCTTAGAAGAATGGTAGCAGGACTTAAACCTCAGTGTTCTGACAACTAGTCCGTGCCTTTCCCCTACAAGCATAAGCAATGCAGTCACTCCTTGATGAGCAAGTGAATGAACGATGGAAGGATAGATGAATGAATTAATGAATGACGAACATAGGAATCAACCAATCACTCTTAAGAAACGATTTAAAGAAAAGGCCTCCAGACCCTCACTCTGCTCGGATCCACGGTAATTTGCTGCAGCTCCCTCACCTGTCATTTCTCTCCATTCAACACCACACATGTGTGCTTAAGGGAAGAAGAAAAGCTAACAGCACTAAATCTCCATTCTTTAAGGGGCCAATAATTTCACAAAAGCATGGAGAAAGAAATTTTAACCTCTCCAAATATCACCATCCAGAGATTACCAGTAGTTAATATTTTGGTAAGCATCAACTTTTTAGTTTTTTTTTTTTCAAAGCATATATATATATAATTTGTTTAATGGATTCATATTGAATCAATTGCCTAGTAATCTGTTTTTATCACTTAATAAATAAATCACAAATATCCAGTCAGGTCATAAAGGGGTCAAGGGGGAGAAGGAATGTGATATTCTGATCACATTTGATCTGCTGAGTAACACACAAGTGGTGAGATTCCCAAACACTGCTTTCCATCAATCATTTCAAGAATCCAGTGAAGCCCTATTGCTGGGCTCTGCCTCGGCCTTCCTGCTGCTAAGATGGCCATGGCTCTGACAATTGTTAGTTCAGTCACTCAGTCATGTCCAACTCTTTCCGACCCCATGGACTGTAGCACACCATTAAGACGTGAGTAATTAAAACAAAGGTCCATCTAGTCAAAGCTATGGTTTTTCCAGTAGTCATGTATGGATGTGAAAGCTGGACTATAAAGAAAGTCAAGCACTGAAAATTGATGTTTTTGAACTGTGGTGTTGGAGAAGACTCTTGAGAGTCCCTTGGACTGCAAGGAGATCAAACCAGTCAATCCTAAAGGAAGTCAGTCCTGAATATTCATTGGAAGGACTGATGCTGAAGCTAAAACTCCAGTACTTTGGCCACCAGATACAAAAAACTGACTCATTGGAAAAGACCCTGATGCTGGGAAAGACTTATGGCAGGAGGAGAACGGGCAACAGAAGATGAGATGGTTGGATGGCATCGCCGACATGGGTTTGGGTGGACTCTGGGAGTTGGTGATGGACATAGAAGCCTGGTGTGCTGCAGTCCATGGGGTCACAAAGAGTTGGACATGACTGAGTGACTGAATTGAATTAAAACAGCTTGGAATACCAACCTTCAATTCGCTAACCTCTTTTATACACACACACACACACACACACACACACACACACACACTCGCTATTACAAAGTCAGTCAGTGCTCAGACAGAGAGGCAGGCATCACAGGTCTTGCATGATCTTTGTAAAAACCCTGGAGAAAAAGCAGGGCTCACGTCATTATTTTAGAGATGAAGAAATTTAGGATCAAGGAGATTACATGTACCTGCCAGGGACTTTTGTAATACTTTTTTTTTTTAAATTATAGCTTCAGAAGTAAAATAAGTCAACAGCAATGAGCCAGTGTTTAGAGGGGAATTTCTTACATTTGAAGATTAGCAGAGAATTTATTCTGCTAATATTTATAGCGGAGTGGAGGCTTGAGCTCATGTCTGATCTTTCATTCCAGACTTTTCTTTCTACCATGCTACACTGCCTTCCTGACTTAAAACAGGTCTGAAAGGTTGAGCGATTTTAGTTCACTGCATAGAAGAGAGTACACATATGTGAGCGTGCCCCACCTCGACCAGCACGAGTGCTGACGGTGCATTCTGTGGCCTCTGTGGATGGGCTGGCAGCCTGTCACATCTGTAAACGAGGTTTAGTTTGATTAACGTGGGCCACTGGTCAGGACAACCTCCCCTGCTCAGTGAGGTGCGGGCCACTGGGCATGGCTGGCTGGAGGGCCAGAGAGAGGTTGTGATTCATTTCTGCCCCAGGCGCCCACCTGGCCGGCCTGGTGCATGGCTGTGGGACCAGGGGAAAGTGAGAGGCTGCAGGCGCCCTGCCTGTGAGCTGGGGCTCGGGAGTAATAGCGAGAAGTGGGGTGAGAGCAGCAGCTGCTGAGGTTGATATTTATATAATGACTCTCTGTGTTCAAGGCAGGAAGTGAAACCGAGGTTCTGCTGAGACACTTTCCTTCCCCCACACCGCTGCCCACGGGCGGCTCCAGAGAGATGACATGGGGAGAGCCTAGCGGGCTATGTCCAAGTGTGTACAGAGACGAGCATGCCAGGGATGTCACGCTCATCTTCATTAAGGCCTTGTACAAAGGAAAGGGACTTAAGCAGGACAGTCCCCTGAGTTCCATCCTGACAACATCCTCTTGCTGTGTGACCTTGCACAGGTGCAGCTCCATCTTTGAGCTCTTGTTTCTTCCACCTGGCAATGAGCATCTTGGGCTCATCCCTGGGATGTCAAAGCCAAAGCTCTGCCACCTGGTCACAGAGACCACCCCCGCCACCTTGGAGTTCTTGACCTCAAACCCTTCTTTCTCTCCACCTAGTTCCACCTGAGGATGAGGAAAGTCTTGTCATTCTCCTGAAGCTTTGCAGGAATGCTGTGAGGATACACAAGATAATATCTCTAAACCCAGGGCCAACCATGCCTCATGGTGGAATTAGCATCAAGATCTTTATTACATTTCTGTGACCACCACCTGTGGTTCCTAGGGACAGTTGTTCCCTGACTTTTCTATCTACCTTGAGCAAACTTTCTGCCTCTCTCCTTTGCTTTCCTTTCAAGCCTTCATATCTTTTCAGACTGTCTTGGGCTTGAAAGCAAATATTCCCATCCATGGCCACCTTCCATCTTACTTAAGCCTAGGTTTAAGAATTCTGTTCTCATCTCTCTTTTAAAAGAGATATTTTAATACAGACAGGACACCATCTAGAGAGTATTTCCTATTCTGCTTCTCACCTATCATGGAGAGTTCACAGTGGAAAAGGGCCTTAAAAATGAGGTAGTGCCTTGCTTCTCAATGAGGGACGGACAAGCAGCAGCTGCTTCATTGAGGAGCTTATGAGACCTGCAGAATGCTAGGCCCCACTCTGGACTTACAGAATCAGAATCTGTGTTTTAGAACGATCTTTAGATGATTCATATGCACCTTACATTTTGAGAACCACTGCCTTAGCCCAAGATGCTCATCGCCAGGTGGAAGAAACAAGAGCTCAAAGATGGAGCTGCACCTGTGCAAGGTCACATAGCAAGAGGATGTTGTCAGGATGGAACTCAGGGCACTGTCCTGCTTAAGTCCCTTTCCTTTGTACAAGGCCTTAATGAAGATATATTCCCAATGCCAGCACGATGAAGCAAGCTGGGTAATCACATTCCTCCTTTTCTTTTTTCTCTAAATTTCATTTATGAGTATTTTTACAAGCTACTTGACTAATAGAAAATCAATACATATGATTTTTCCATCATCTACTTTGAACTCTTGTCTGGTCTAAGTTGCCATCTCTTGTTACTGAGTTCTACAGAGTCTGATGTTTATTCAAAGAATGTCCATCTAAAGTTTATTTGAAGGGGAGCTTCTGAGTAGCTGGCAAGGAAAGAGAAATGTGTTATCAGATGTTTCAGCTACCTCAGCTTTGCCCCTCAATGACCTTGCCAGGAAGAACGATGAATGACAGCGTATTTTAGAATCGCAAAATGACAAAACTGGAAGAGACATTCGAGATCATCTCATCCAGCCTCTTCTGGTGGCAGGTGGGGATGCTGAGCCATAGAGAGAAATGACTTGTTCAGTTTTTTCCATAAGTTAGTAGAATACTGGGGGCAAGAGTTCAAATCTCTTGCCTCTCAATTCAGGGCTCCATGCTATGAACTTCTGTCCACTCCCTTACCAACTAAATGGAATGGACAAACTAAATGAATAAGTCCTCTGGTCCAGAAAGCATCTACTCTAGAATTCTGGAGTAAGTCATGGGTAGAATTGGCGTGCTATTGTCCAGAATGCACATCCAGTCATTATAAACGGTCACTGAACCGGAAGGAATGCCGCCTTGCCGATGGATTTCCCACCTGGGAAGTATGAACTACTAAACTTCATTATTGTGTCTGGAATTCACAAGAACAAGTGGGATCTTGAGACTGTAAAACCATAACTTACTGGGAGAAAAAGCAGAAGGACTTTAACAAACCAGTGTTCTCTAGGTTTTAAAGCAGGGGACTATGGAAATTCAATGCTTTCAGTTTTCATAGATTCAAGCTCTCTGTGCCTGGATTTTTACATCAGAGAGCAGCTTGATTCCAGAATGGTTTGGCATGATACTATGCCATCTTTCATAAAGATCATGGAAATAATAATAGTAATATTGTTACAACCTCTCCAAAAAGAGACTATTAACCAAGAAATCTCCAGAAATCAAAAAATCACCCAGAACTGGGGTTTAATTCATCCTTTAATAAAAGACATGAAAGAAAGAATATAAAGTAGTAAAATCTTCACTTTTGCAAATGTCACTGAGCGTTTCTAGTCATCATGGTGCCTCATTTTCAGACTACCTTAATGGTTTCACCATTAATATTTCATCAGATGCTCAAGATGCACCTGTAAGCTGAGCAGAGCGAGGTCTGTCCCCAATTTTAGACCAGGAAGCCACACTTCAGGGAACAGAATGTCTTTCCAAACCTTACAATCACTTGAATCCCAGTTGGACTCCAAATCCAACACTTTTCATCACACAATATTGTTTCTGGGCAAAGAATTACCACAACACACAATACCTTCTAACATCTGCACACCTCTTCAGAAGTTACAAAGCATCTAGACAGCTTTGTGACATGAGGAAGAAGGCAACTAGCTGTTGAGAACCTGCTGTGTGTGACCAGGGGCTATATTAGATTCTGTACATAGTTGCCTCATTGAATTATGACCATGACTCTTTGAGGTGGGTGTTATTTTTTCTTTCTGCCTATTAGGAAACTGAGCAAGATTAGGCGATTTGTCCATGGTCACAATGTTCATGGTCTGAGCATGGGTGAACCTTAGATTTGAACCCTGAGTCTATTTGGGTTCAAAGCCTTTCAAGGTGAAATGTTTCTGTTTTTCTCAATGTAATATTTGAGGAAATAGAAATGTTAATCAACCAAAATTGTAGAGTTAATAAATCATAAAGAAAGAATTCAAACTGGAGTTCCCTGACTTTAAGTCTCAGGAGCATAAAGGTCTGAGGAGAATGAGGGGAAAATGTAATAGTTGAGCTCCAGTTTGGGAAAATATAAAGCAGTGCTATTAGATAAATTATTCCTTAATCTCACTTTATAAAATGATGGCCACTAATGTATCTCAGGAGGAGTACATGGCAACCCCCTCCAGTATTCTTGCCTGGAGAATCCCATGGACAGAGGAGCCTGGAGGGCTACAGTCCATAGGGTCGCACAGAGTTGGACACGACTGAAGTGACCTAGCATACATGCACAATGTATCACAAATCAGGAAATGTATTTAAGTTTATTTCATTTCACTTCTCTAAATGAGTACTGAGCATAGATGCTGTACAAGGTTCTGTCCAAGCTATTTGCATGGATCTTCTCTTTCTTGTCTCTTACCAATTTTTTGGAGTATTGTTTTCCCCATTTTCCAAAGGAAAATGAGTGACAAGTTCAAGGTCATACAGTTAGTAACTGGCAGGGCAGAAATTGAGATCATCAATGACATCAATCATCAAAGCTACTGAACTCCAGTAGCTTAAGCTGGGGCATGTGGGTTTCATCAGAATGAGTGTGGAAGCCAACAGAAAGACATCCTATGATCAAATGATATCAGTGTGTGGCCTCAGGGAAAACATGACAGTTCTATTTATGGGTCTTCAAGACAACTTCAGCAGAGCTGGGGGAAGGGCAGAGGGCTATTCACATCACCAAAATGATGGAGCTTGTTGGTAAAAAAGATAGACTTAAAAAAACTAGATTTTTGCCAATCAAAAAAAGACAAGATACTATAACACTTGATAGAATGGAATTGTGTACTTAATCAGTAAGTCTCAGAAAGACAGAACTATCCCAACCTCCCCTTAACCCAAAGTTTGCAAGAGTTAGATTCAGTGAAAATGAAAGGAAGTATACTTTATATAGCAGGTGGTAACTCAATGAACCCAGAGGTAGTAATTGGCTAGAGATGGATTTAAGAAGGGATTATTTAAATACAGTCATCCGTCTTGCTCTCATCCTAAGTCACTTCTGTTGTGTCTGACTCTTTGCGAGCCTATGAACTGTAGTCCGCCAGGCTTCTCTTTCCATGGGATTCTCCGTGCAAGAATACTGGAGTGCCATGGCCTCCTCCAGGGAATCTTCCTGACACAAGGATCGAACCCACATCTTTTACACCTACACCTCCTGCCTTTGCAGGCAGGTCTTTTACCACTAGCACCACCTGGGAAGCCCATTTAAATATATGAGGATTCATAAATTTCACATGGATGTATTAAAAATGTGTGAGCACTTAAGTTGACCTGGCCTAACTTACCAGCTCATGGGCATCCACTTGATTGCACCCAATAGTAAAGAGCTCACTCTCTCCCTAGGTGGAAGATTCCAGCTGTTGAGAGCTCTGTACATCCAAAATGTGTTTTCTTAGGTTTAAACAAAACTTATCTCTATTTACTATGCTCATTTTGGCTCAATCTCTGCCTTTAAGATGCTGAACAACAAATCTGAAAATTCTTCCTTTTTATATGCCTTCTGGAGTTAAAATCCAGCTCTTACTCCTATTTGTTGAAGTCAACATCATGAACAGAAACCATATTTAGGCAGAAATTTTGAGGGGCACTTTAAAAATTCTAAAGGAAGAGTATAATGTGGCATTTCCAGTTTTGAGAAGCCTAAAGGAATAAGTATTGGATTGGAAATCAGGAGACCTAGATTCTAGCATTCTTTGACTTTTTATATGAAGTCCATGCCACTGTGTCTGTCACTAATTAGATTAGTTAATGGATCTTAGAGGGCAGGGACCTCACATTTCTGGACCACAGGTTTTTCTCTCTCCTCCTCCTCTCTCTCTTCCTCTCTCTCATACACACATACATATACACACACACAAACATGTGTGCACGCACACGCACATATATATCTCTCACTTCTTAGCCTTCAGAATCATCTAATTGCCTTTTGGGTATCTTTATTTTCATATCCAGCAGGCAGTTTATGCTCCATATGTTCTACACCAAATTCTCTCACTCCCACCCTCACTCCTTTTCGTTTCCAGCTTTATCGAGATATAATTTACATACAACATTGTGTAAGCTACAGGTTGATTTGATACATTTATATATTGCAAAATTATTACCATCAAAGCATAAGTTGACATCTATATCATGACACATAATTACCATGTCCTTTCTGTAGTACAAAAATCTACTCTCTTTGCCACTCTCAAGTACATAACAATATTATTAACTAGAATACAATGCTATACATTAGATCCTCAAAACTTACTCATTTTATGACTAGAAGGTTGTACTGCTTGACCACCCCCAGCCCCTGATAACCATCATTCTAGTCTCTGTTTCTGTGAGTTTGGCATTTTTAGAGTCCACATATAAGTGAGATCATACAGTATTTGTCTCTTTCTGTCTGACTTATTTCATTCAGCATAATGCCCTCAAGTTCCATCCATGTTGTTGCAAATTGTTGAATTTTTTTCTTTGGCTTGGCTGAAAAAAGTACTCCATTACATATATCACATCTTCTTTATCCATTCTTCCATTGACGAACACTTACGATGCTTCCATGTCTTGGCAGTTGTCAGTATTGGACCACAGTTCCCTTAAATATAAGGTAAAGAGGTTGAACAAGATAGTGTTTATTCTCCCTTCTGTCCATGATTCTCTGGCTTCAGTTTAGTTAACCGGTGGTAGTTGTGAAACACCAATTCACTTATGAAACTCTCTTCAATATATTATCTCTAGAAAGTAGTTTTACCAGTCCCTAAAGATGGACCAATACAACTGGATGGAAATTTCATTGACCTTAATTATTGGACACTATAATTATTGCCCCCCCATTCCTTGTGAAAGCAAGTTCATCTAAAGTTAGAGCAAATATCATCAGACTTTTGTTCATTTTCAGCTAAACTGTTTATTAGTAGCCAGAGAAAAGTTATTAAGTAGAAAGCAAATGGAAAAAAAAAGTTAAAAATTTAGTTTCAGATCTTCCCAACACAGGTCTCCTGAATTGCAGGCGAATTCTTTACCATCTGCGCCACCCAAGAATACTGAAAGCCCAAAAATACTGGAGTGGGTAACCTATCCCTTTTCCAGGAGATCTTCCTGGCCCAAGAATTGAACCAGAGTCTCCTGCATTGCAGGCAGATTCTTTATCAGCTGAACTACCAGGGAAGCCCAAGCAGCTACAACACACTTGGAATTGTGCTAAGCTTTTAAAACAGGTTATCACATTTCAGCTCTATTAGAAAGTTCTGAGGGAGCAGGAATTTTACATCTTGTTCATTTTTATCCAAGTCTCATGAACATCACCTGGCACATAATAGAGATTCAATAAATATCTCAAAAATTTTAAAATAAGCATTAATATTATAAATCACTAATATTAACGAATTATTGACATCCCCGTTTTCAGATGAAGAAATGGAGGCTCAAAGAGAGAAATTAACAAAAATTTTTTAAAAGTTAGGAAACAGCAGAGCTGGCATTTGAACCCAGGCTTTCTGAAGTCAAGATTAATGCTCTTGTCAGTAGAGCATAACTGCCTCTCAACTTAATTATCTTAAAAACCGAAAATAAAATTGGGGTTAATCTCCTCAAAACATAAAGTAAAATTGGTAAGTAAGCATGAATGTCTCAATGATCGTCTTTCTGCCACTCAAAACCTTCAGCTATAATTGGTGACTGTAAGTTCTCTACCCACGAAAGCAACATTGAAGAGATTCAAAAGGATTCTAATAAACGCAAACAAACAAACAGAAACACCTTGCAAACTTCACGGAAATTGCGAATGACTTTCTTACAGAAGGCATAGTGTCCCCTAAATTCCTGTGGCTCTGGGAACCTGGTAGCTTGAAAGGTGTATGGGATAAAGATGGATGCTGACTGGCAGAGAACAGCTGGTCAGGAATGAATGCCAATGTGTCTTGTGAGGGTACCCAGGGGCTCTTCAACCCAGTTATTTTCCTTTTCTGTCCCTCTCCTCCAGCCTAGTCTTGCAAGAGGACAGGATGCACGCAGCTCCTGCCCTCTGTCCAAAGATGTGGGTGCACGCCAAGGTCCCGACAGCTGCTGACTGAGGGACAGACCATGGATAGGCCCATTGCCCCTCTTGAGTTTTCTCAGGTGTAAAATAAAGGAGTTAGCTGAAATGGCCCTGGGGCCCCTTTTCTCTGACAGTTTCCCATCATAGTATCCCTACTCTTTCCTGCTCACCCCTCCAAACAGCGCGGGCGCTGGTGGCCCGGAGTGGCTCTGGGGACTCCCCACCCTGCCGCGCCGCCGGAGCATCTCTGCTGCCGAGGTCTCTCCCCGCAGCTGCAGAGCCACAGCTGGTCCTGCACTGCTGACCGCTCCGATTTCCCTATGCAGATGAGGCTATGAATAAGCGAGCTCTGCCCAGAGGGAGAAGGCCCTCCTTCCTCACGTTCTTCTCAGACTTTCACTTTCCCTAACCGAGAGTGGCCAGGTGAGGCTCCTTTTCCAACACCCTCCTTGCTTAGAGACTCAGTCCTGCCTTCCACCTGCACAGGTAGGACTTGGTTTGCAGAAGAAGGAATTACTTTCCCTTTTTCAGTAAGGTTTTCCATTTCTTAGTTTTGTTGAGCCTTCCTGCACACCATACACACACACACACACACACACACATAAAGCAGTGTGGGCTTCTTTGTCATTCTGAGACATACACACTGGTCAGTCAATACCCATTATCCTTGGAAAAGACAGGCCCTGGTTGCTGCCTATCTGGGCGTAACAGTCCCCTGCACCCTGACCCAATCACATTTGCCTTCCTCAGATAACCTCATGACGTTAACTCATACTTTGATCCCTTCTCACAGACCATTTCTGGAGTCCAGTGGAAAGCCAGCCCATTCTCACAGCCTCTGCTTCCCAAACATGGTCTCCATAACACTTCCCCTTATATTTGTCCTTGTCTCCCTTTTCCCTTATTCAGAGTTACTTGTTGCACTTTCCACAGCTCCACAGCACATGTGTGATACATTCCTACATATATATACACATGTGACCATACGTGAGTAAGTAATTGAGTGAAAGTCACTCAGTCGTGTCCAAGTCTTTGCGACCTCATGGACTATACAGCCCATGGAATTCTTCAGGCCAGAATACTGGAGTGGGTAGCCATTCCCTTCTCCAGGGGATCTTCCCAACCCAGGGATCGAACCCAGGTCTCCCACATTGCAGGTGGATTCTTTACCAGCTGAGCCACAAGGGAAGCCCAAGAATACTGGCATGGGTACCCTATCCCTCCTCCAGCAGATCTTCCCGACCCATGTGGTTTATCATGATTACTTGGAACCATGTCATCTTTTTCCTAGTAGACTGTGAACTCTTTGGGAACAAGACTTGCATCTTGCCCATGTTGATAATTTTCACTGACTTAAGATAAGTACTAAATGTAGGTGAATTCAGTAACTTTTGATGCCCCCTTAATGTGCTTAAGAAATTAATCTTCTATAGTTTCTACCATGGGGAGGACATACAGGGCCATTCAAGGGTTAAATGGAAGCCTTATGATTCCTTGGGTCCCACCCTATCGTGCTTCTTTCAGCTTATGTTGACTTCTCCTGTTACCAAGCAAAAAACAAACACGGCGTCTCCACACCGTCGTCTCCCTTGTACCTGTCCATTTGGTCCCCTGGGTTGCTCTCTTGTGCCAGGCTCTTTTCTTTCTGATCCGCCTTTCTTTGAATGTATTTATTTGCATTTCCCTCCACACGTGCCTCAAAAGGACATTCTCAGGTTAATTTGGGGTTTATGGTTAACTTTATTTGTAGCTTAGGTGGTAGAGTTCTGTTTCCTGTCCCAACAAGCACTGGTTCACTTATGTCTTTATTAATTCATCCAATAACTAAATAGCAACCGAGACATGAGGGATTAAAAACTTGAAAGTCCTCTGTCTCCCGACAGTGAGGTGATCCCAGTCTCGCAAGAGAAACTAGACACTCACAGAAATCATGTATAGTACCAGGTAGATGGCAATAAAAGTCTAAAAGAAGAGGTGGAACCATCAGGTATTCGATACACTCAAAGCGTGAGAGATCACTCCCTCCGGAGGGGAGAGGGAAAGGACGAGGAAAGGTGTCACAGAGAGAGGGGTGGCCTTAACGTGGATCTGCAAGAGTGAAGTGGGATTTGCACTCACAGGCAGAGTTGAGCTGCAGGAAAAAAACACAACCAATGTCCAGAGATGGAAAAGTACAGGACCGAGAAGAGTGCATAGTTCAGCTGGGCAGTGTGCTCAGACAGAGCTCTGAGAACTATGGCTCAACAAGCAGGACGGGATGCATGTCGGGTTGGAATGGAGCAGGAGAAGGCTGGAGGGGGAGACCAGGTGCTTTCAGCCTCCAGGGTGAGAAGTGAGAGGGTGGTGGCGGTGAAGATGGGGGGAAGGGAGGGTGTGAGAAATGCTTCTACAGTCCTGCCTAATACCTCCAAATCTCCTTGACTCATTCTCCACAGTCACTCATATATCCCTTCTCACTGAAGGCATCACACGACTTGCCCTGCCCCCTCTTTGGAAGCTTATCTTTTGATCTTCCAAGTGCGTAACTTTCTGCCCAATTATTTGTCTTCAACCCATCAGAGCAGGTCAACCGCGCGCAGCTCAGAAGTCTCACTGTTCCACTTGGCCTAGGTTGCTCGCTCGCCCTGTCTCCATCCTCGGCACCCTCATCTGCAGAGCCCACATCTCCGTGCCCTCACGAGGAGGTTCGGTCAGAAGGTGAAACCTAGAGGAGGACTTAGGCACAGGAGGAAAGAGCAGAGTGGGTGAAACGAATCCTCATGGGGCTTCGTCTTGTGTACTCAACCGGGACTGAGCTTCACCAGGTTAAGAGGTTAAAAAAATCTTAACCTCTTTTACTGGGAGGCCAAGCAAGGACCAAGATAGCAGAGCCTGGGCAGGGGAGGGAGATCAGGAGGAACTAAGAGAGGCTCACATGGGCCCAAGGGACCAACACAGCAGTGTAACCACCACCAGTCCTGGGGGTCCCTGGCAGAAAAAATCAGAACTGGGAATGTAAAAGCACTGCTTTATCTCTACTCAGCAATATACCTTGGGGCCCTTTCCTTCCTCTGAGCCTCAGTTTTGTTGTCTATAAAACAGGGATTATGACATCCATCTTTTCTGCACCCCATTGAGCTGTCTGTAAAGCTAGAGTAAGGTAAGTGAATATGGAAGCACTTTGAATAGGTAGAGCACTACTTCACGGGCTTATTCTCATTCAACTCAGAACCCACTCATCAGGATAGGTGGACAGGGTGAGAAGAAAGGAACAGGGGTGCCTAGAGAGTGGAGGCTGTGGATGCTCCTATTTTCCATGTAAATCTAAGGTGATTGTCCCTGTGGAGCATCTAGTTCAGTCTCATTTGACAGACGAGAAACTGAGGCCCAAAATGAGGGACTTCATGGTCCATGATTCCAAGGTGGGTCAGAGGACAAACTCAGGGTCCGAGGATCTCAGGCCAGTCCTTCTTCAACCCCACATCCCTGGTTCTCCAAATGGAAGCCAGAATGGAGGTAACTGGCCCAGAATGGAGACCACTGGGCTCGCTTAGTTCCTAAATCACTGGTGAATAGCTACACGATTGGAATGAAGGGCTAGGTGTGGACTGGATCAGACTCCAGTTTTTAAACCATTGTGTTTAGAATCCTGGAAAATCAGTTTCCAAGATCCAGAGCATTCGTGACCTGAAATGAATGTTGCAGTTTCAAATTCGGGATTGCCTATCACCTTTCTCTTCTCTTCCTTGGGCATTATTGGGCTTCAAGATAGGAGAAGAAAGGAAGAGTTCTCCTAGGAGCCAGTAACAGGCAAGTGTCAAGAGAATAGGAGTGCCTACCCTCCAATAAACATTCCACATGTACCTAACCCTGCTTCGTCTTTCCAATGACTCTAGGTATAAACAATCTCAGAATGTCCATTTTCAGGTGAAAACAAATACTGGGACTTAGATAACTCAAGTATCTTGAGTAACAGATTAGCGTCAGGTTTGTACCTAAGGCTTCTCTATGCCACAGGGAGATTTCTTTCATTTGCAACTTCTGCTCCAAATCTTTCTCACATGAGCTCCTGCAAAGCATTGGACCCACTGAAGAGCATGTTCATTTCACCCATGAGAGTCTATAAAATACTCTCCCTGCTTCATCCACTAGCTTGCATGTTTTTGTCTTCTAGTTCATTCATCATTACACAAGTATCATCTGAGGATGGCGCTGAGCTGGGCTTGAGGGGGCTGAAACACACTCTGACTCCCTGATTTTGAGAGCTGGCGAGAGTGGGGAGTCAGGGAGGCTCCAGTCAAGGAAGGACAGCTGTGCCACCGAGAGAGGCACACAGGTATGTGTGTGGTGTACCTAGCTGGTGAGCATGGAGAAGGAAGCACACCTGCACAAGGCGAGGGCTCAGGTGATCAGGAAGACCAGTGGGATGTGGGATCTGGACCGAGGGTAAAATGCAGGATGAGAAGGGGCTCGAGTTGAGGACAGAAAGTCTGGGGCTGGTGTGTGAAGGATTCTGAGGCTGCACTAAGGTGCTAGTTTCTTGCCCGAGTCAGCCCAGATGTAGGTGGTCCCTCGGGTGGCTTTGTCGAGCCTCAGTCTCCCCTGTTGTGACCTGGAAGCCTTGAAAGTTGCAGTGAGGGTCCTGTGTGAAGGCGATCAGGACAGAGAGCAAAGGCAGAACGTGCTGAGCAGCTCCAGGGGAGGATGTGAAGGGAATGCAAATCACAGATATTTATAATTGCAGCAAACTGAGACTGCGGGCCGCCAAGCACTCCCTCTGGAAATCCTGAAAACCTGCCGCCATGGGCTGTGCCCAGATCCCAGCTGGAGGCCGACTTCTCTCTTCTCAGCTCCTGCCAGGCTGTTCCTCATACAACAAACACGAAGCTCCCCGCGTCATTCCACCTACAGAGGCGTCAGCTCCGCACCCTTCCGTCCTCCCTTTTCAAAAAACCCAGCCGAGTCCTAAACTCCCGGGTCCTGGCAAGCTCTTTTTCAGTCCTCAGTGCCTCACCAGGCAGCCCTGTGAAGGCTAGACTCCCAGAGCCAAGAAGCAGCTGAGAAACAATCTGATTCCCATTAGTCCCCCATACAGCCCCTCATTGATGGAGCCACCCCCACGCCAGGCTTGTACCAGGCATCTGAGGAGCTGATAGGCAAGGCTGGGTGGGAACTGACTTCAGAGAGGCAGGGAGAACTCCCTATCAAAGAAAGGGAAAGGATCAGCCTTTTCTTCTTTTGTTAAATACAAGTGAAACTTCTTTTTCAAATGTTATCTTTTATGGGACCCCATGAGGACAACTGGAAGTTATCTTTTGGTGACTGCCTCAGGTTCTCTAGAGGGATTCTAGAACAGTGCTTCTCAGACTTTAATGTGCACATGAATCCATAGTGGATCTGGTTAAAAGGCGGATTCTGACCTAGAGGTCTGGGTTGGGACCTGAAACTCTGCATTTCTAACAACTCCTGGTCAATGCTCATGTTGATGATCCATGGGCCACACTTTAAATAACAATAATCTAGAGCTCTTAATATTATTTTTTGAAAACCACTGATCTCTAGAACAGAGAGATGGTGAGAATCCCCACTCCCCATTCCCAGAAAAATCAAACCATGGCTCCTGGATCAGCACCTCCTTCTCTAGATGGAAGTCAGCTTCTACAGTTAACTCCACAGCAAGGTCCTAGGATCCACCTCTTTACTTTCCTCTGCCTGGAGGTGTCTGTCATTCCCACAAGGAATGTCTGCAAACATTCCTAGGAGGCTTGGCTATGAGGAAGAACTTTAAGGTGTAACCTTCATTCTAACAGGGAAGTACAAAAGGTTCAAGTTAATCTTCTTAATGGACAGACAGAGCAACAGACAGACAGAGAAAGTGATCAAGACAGTGTTCCCACTGGCCCTTGACAAGGGTGGTCTGTGACAGCCACCTTCTCCCTGCCCTCTCCTAATCCCAGCCCCTGAATGATGGAAGTCATTTCCCTCACGGTCTCTGTCCCTTATGTCTCTCCCCCTCAGGATTGAAATGCTCCCACTGAGGTCAAGGGTATTTTTAGCTCTGATTATGTGGGTCTAGGCTTGGCCAACCCTCCCTGGACATCAGTCTTGGATTCTGCAAATGCCAGGTGTCCTAATCCAGGAGGCACGGAGGCGACAGGGAAATCTGAGTGCATTGGAAAATGCAGCATATGGCCTTTTGAGGATTTTGTCCTCATGTTGTGTCTAATAAAAACAACAGTAACACCTAATGCTCAGAAAAGGCTTCAACATTTCAGAGTACTTCCACTGGCATCGCCTCATTTGGTCTGCCCCCAAAGACTCATGGGAAACGTAAGGCAAAAATGATTCTTCCTTCTATTTATCAGAAGGCCCAGGTGCCCAGCAGGATGACAGAGCTAGTTAGCAGTTAACTTGAGTCTTCAGCCTCCCAGGTCCAACTTCACTGCCCTTTACCATATGCCCTGGCAACCCCAACCTTTTGCTTTTCTCTTTAGCTTGGTTTTGTTTTTTGGTTTAAACCCTTCAAGGAACAATATTGGCAGACCTTCATGTAAAAAGTCTGGGATCATCCGTGCTTTTAAGAATGGAAGACTAGAGACAAGGAGAAAATAAGCAGCCTATATCAGTCATGGTCCAAGGAGGAAGCAGAGGACATACTCAAAAGAGGGTCACCAAAGAGAGATTAATTAAAGAATAGCTCATTAGGCAAGGCTAAGGAAACCCAAGAGATGGTGATGCACCCTGAGGATAACAATAACTGGGAGTTGTTACTAGTCCTCAGGCTGAAAAGGCAAACGGAAAGATGGAGAGGCAGTTACCAGAACCTGGTGAGCTAGGCAATTTTGAGGAGAGGAGAGGGCTGTCCAGCTGAAGCTGGAGACTTCGACAAATGCATGCAACCATTGCCAACCTATAGCCTGTAGAGAGGGGGCTGAGGAAGAACCATCCTCCCTTCTCCCACCCTCTGCTCACCCAACTGAATCCAACCAGAAGCCAGAGGGCAGAGTAACCTACTGAGCTCCTCAGCAGTCAGCCTCCTAGAGAGGCAGGACAGGACGGAAGGAGCATGGATGTGGAGGGTCGGTCACACAGAGAACACCCAACACAGAGCTGTTGGCAGCTGCTGGTAGCTGCCCTCAGCAAGAAATTTGTGGAGGGGCTGGGGTTAGAGGGGGACGCAGTAGCCCAATTGTCTCAGAGCAAAGTCACGCTAGAGCCCAGCTGTAGCTCTCTGGGAGCCAATCTGGCCCTAAGTCTCAGGGGAGCACAAGAAAAACCAGACCAAGTGCTCCCAAGAGACGTTACTAACACCACAGGCAAGGTTGGCCATCCTGGGGGCTGGGTTTAAATCCCAGTTCCTTCATCTTGCTTGGGGTGACTCCAGACAATTCATTAAATCTCTCTGAGTCTCTGTTTCCTTGTCTGTAAAATGAATGTGAAAATAAGAAGTCTTGTGCTGTCTGTCTCAGGATGCGCTGGTACTTTATACACGGGGGTGGTGCATAAGTCAGAAGGCCACATAAGAAGCCACAGAAGAGTGCCCTGGATCCCTCACTGCCTAAACCATCCAAACCTCACTTGTTCTCTGTAAAACAAGCCCCTAATGCCTGGATTTGAGGAAGGTTAAAGCCAAGGGAGCCCTAGAATCATTTCATCAACCTCCTCTCATATGAAAAGAAGACACTGAGAGAAAGGTCCCGCAGTTAGTGGCAGAGCTGGCCACACAGGTCTCCTCTCACAAGCCCGTGGTGCCCCTCCAACCTGCTCTTGCACACAACAATCAGATGAGATAAAGGACAACAATGTGTTGTGCCCATTGTATTGGTAGTTGTCATAATTGTAATTAATAACAATTTGTGCCCCACATACCTCTCTAGGGCTGAAAATTCCCATCAGTAACTATGTTTTCAAGGGCCTGGTGAAATGTGACGATTTTACCAGGGTAAAACACGTGAATACCCACATGCACATCAGCAGGTGTGTTCATCACAGTAGCTAAGGATAAATGTCACCTAGTGGTGGACAAAATCCTGAAGGCACCAGAACACAGGACAGGCAAGTTGTGATGGACAGTAGGTGGCTGGGAAGGACGGGGCCTGATATGTTCGCTTTGCAGGAAGAAAAGCTCAGGTGGGGTCTTATGAGGCTGAAGGCTTAGTCCAAACCTCAATTGGCTAGAGGAGAAATTGGATAGAGGATGCAAGCCCAGCCCAGAGAGGCTGAAGGGCCTGCCAAGGCCTCCCTGAGGGCTGGCAGAACCAGGTTCCACTCTCAAGGTGATTCATTAGCAGCCAGACCCTATGGGGTAGACATGTCCATGTGTAGACTCCTCAATGAAGAGTTTGTTCATTACAACGGGATCCCATGCTACACTGTGGCTTTCTATCTGAAAGCCCAAATCTCACCTCTTCATGAGTTAAGGTCTTTAGATTTCAGACTGTCTGGATCCCTCACATTACACTGAGCTGGTTCTGTTCTGCTTCTCCCACACTTCCCATTGCTTCAACTGCTCCTCTGCTCAGCCAGGGTTGGTAACTCGTCCCTACATTCATTCCACAAATACCACTGAGTACCTCCTATGGATCAGGCACATTGTTTATCACTAGAGATGCAATGATGGAGCCCTGTGCACCCAGAGCTGATGGTCCAGGGGAGGTTGATGGAATCTTCCAAATTCCATGGAAACAAAGTCATGCGCAAAGACAGGCTCGGTCTAGAGTCTGAAGCTGAGCAAAGCCATCTACTGCTCCTGGAAGGGCCACCTTCATCACAAGTATCTTAAAAGGACTGTATGTAGTCCATCCAGAGAGCCTACCCCTCTCTATAAAGACAAGGGCAGTAGAGTGTTATGTCTCAAAATGTGAGAGGGAGCTAGGTACCTGGGTTCCCAGGTAGTTCAGCTGGTAAAGAATTGACCTGCAATGCAGGAGACCCCGGTTTGATTCCTAATGGAGAAGTTCCCCTGGAGAAGGGATAGGCTCCCCACTCCAGCATTCTTGGGCTTGCCTGGTGGCTCAGACAGTAAAGAATCCGCCTGCAATGTGAGACCTGGGTTTGATCCCTGGCTTGTGAAGATTTCCCTGAAGGAGGACATGGCAACCCACTGCTGTATTCTTGCTCGGAGAATACTGGACAGAGGAGCCTGGAGGGCTACAGTCCGTGGGGTCTCAAAGAGCCGGACATGACAGAGCAACTAGGCACACAGATAGATGCCCTAGGAACAATTCTCAGCTCACTTCTTGGTGTATGACCCTGGGTGAGTTCCTTCACCTCTCTGAGTCTCCTCTTCCTCCTCTGGCTTATAAAAGCAATTAGTGTGTTGCCCATGGCACCACTATAAGAATTAGAAAGAGGAACACATGTCGAGCTCTGAGAACAGTTCTCAGCATGCCAAGGAATCAAGAAATTCTATCTGTTTGCTTGCTTTTTAAATATTTATTTATTAATTTTAATTTGGGGAGTGGGCTGCATTGGGTCTTAGCTGTGTCGCTCGGGATCTTTCATAGCCCATTCAGGCTTAGTTGCCCCTCCGCACATGGGATTATCTCCTCAACCAGGGATCAAACCCGCATCCCCTGCTTTGGAAGGCAGATTCTTAACCCTTGGACCTCCAGGGAAGTCCCCACTCGCTGACAGTTTTTATAGGTAAACTGAGGCTAAGATGGGATGTGACTCATCTATTGCCTTTCACCTGGCTAGGGGCAGATGCGGGGCTGGAACTCAGATGTCTCAACACCAGGCTAGTGCTCTTTCCATTCTACCTACTACCTCCCCATGGGAATATCCACAACGTGAATTTCGTGATAATCCCATTTGAATGTTTAAACAAACTGGGAAATTGAGATTGTATTACCATACAGAACCTTTCTCATTTGGGCCACTAGAAAGGTCAAATTTCTTCCACTCAAGTAACCCCATGGCCAGCAACCAATCACCTGCCTGGCTATTCTTGCTTAGGAAACCGAAGCCTCTGGTCTACCTCCCTGGCGAGCACTCAGGGCCAAGTGTTTCCTTCCGGCCTTATCTCACTGAATCACTGTACCCCTGCAGCCCTAATCTCTAGTTACTTCCCCATCGCACTTATTTGCCTAGATTGAGTGCTGTTTTCACAATTCCATTGGCTAGAGCTTTGCGAAGAGGTGTAGAATCTCTGAGTCCCTGACGTGAAGATCTGGGGCCCTACAATAGGCCAGCAGATCCATGGAGTCACAGCCGGGGTGGTGGCCAGCCGATGGCCAGAACTTGGTGAAATGCACACAGAGGGGTATTTGTGTCGCACCGAAGCATATTTAACAGCTTACTGAAAACTCACAGCCTGAGCTCTAACCACTTACTGATTCCACTGAATCACAAAGTGTCAGAGCTCGGTGCAACTTTAGAAATGATTTGCTCTGATCTCCCTCTTTTGTAGGAGTGCGAGAGGCTGAGTGGAAATCAGAATGAAGAGCAACAGAGTTGAGACCCTGTAATTGTTCAAACTGCTCAGGCTTAATCCTGACTTTATGAATTACTGTGAGGCCCTGGTCAAGTTGCTTCATGTCTCTGCACCTCAGTGTCTTCATCAGTAAGACAGGGCAGAGGTTCATAACTTATGGAATGTTATGAGAACTGAATAAGTTGATAACTCATGAAGTGCTTAGAACAGTGCCTGGCACATAAGCACCGTAGGTTTGTAAAACAAACTGGGAAGACAGGTGACTGCGTGAGTGACAGTGAGTCACATGGCCACTCTGGGCACACATAGGTTGGATTAACTTATGTCTGCTTGCCTGTATGCTAAGTCACTTTAGTCATGTCCAACTCTCTGTGACAGTATGAACTATCATCCACTAGGCTCCTCTGTCCAAGGGATTCTCCAGGCAAAAATACCAGAGTGGGTTGTCACGCCCTCCTCCAGGGGATCTTCCCAACCCAGGGATCAAACTCGCATCTCTCACATCTCCTGCACTGGCAAGTATGTTCTTTACCATTAGCTCCACCTGGGAAGCCCCAGTTGTGTCTAAGTTCCTCTGTCTCTCATTGTCATGTCGACTGCTTTCCTTGCTGGGATGATGAGGCCTGGAAATCTCACTCTGAGCTGCAGTCTGAGATGCCAAAGCAGCTGTTTGGAAGGAAGAGCATGACCACCAGTGGCCACCCTGGCCTGGCTGAGGCAAAACACTCTGGAGCTTTCATTCTTGTATTGACCTGGGTCAAGCCATTGCAGGAGGCTCCTTGGAGTGAAATGGAGTCTGCGCTCAGGCTTTTGTTAGACGACACAGGAACCTCCCCCTCTCCCTACCTCCCCCCTCCCCCCACCCTGTTACTCTCTCATCCACCTCCTCTTTGATCTCTTGAAACTGGCTGAGGACTCACGGAACACACTCTTTTGTTCCACTCAGGTGTTCTCTTTTGGACCCTGATTCTATTTAAAGAGCTCTGTGATTCATTTGGTTCTGCTGCTTGGGGTTTTGAGAGTGGGGAGAAGAGAGTGAGGGACAAGGTATTATATATACAAACTGAATGTGTACATGCGTGCATGCTCAGTCAATTCAGCCGTGTCCGATTCTATGCAACCCCATGGACTGTAGCCCTCCAGGCTCCTCTGTCCATGGGATTTTTCAGGCAAGAATACTGGAGTGGGTTGCCATGCCCTCATCCAGGGGATCTTCCTGACCCAGGGACCCAACCCGCATCTCCTGCATCTCCTGCATCTCCTGCATTGCAAATGGATTCTTTACTGCTGAGCAACCGGGGAAGCCCTTGAACTTGTACAAAAGGTTGTAATTCAGGGGAGGCACGGCTCACTGAAGATGAGGAAAGAGTACCAGCCGCCTCACTGGTGCCTGACGTAAGACTTGAGTGACAGGGAGACGCCCCAGACCCCTGTGGATCCTCAGCAGAGTAAGCTGTCCCCATATCTTTCTCTGGGTGCTGTGCCATTGATGGTGAGAGCAGGGGGATGGGTGGAGAGGGGCTCAGACTCAGGTCGCTCCTCTCCTCACCCCTCACCACCTCCTCTGATCTCCACCACCCTAACTTGATCCCTCATCACTCTCATCTCTCAGCTCAGCCCCCTCTTCTCCAGTCCTACTGCTGCCCCCCCTGCTCTCCCTACTAAATTGCAGCCAGCTTCTCTTTAAACCATGTCCTGTTGAAACACCCCCGGCCTCCCTGCAGCTGCTAGAACAAAGTAGACTGACTCCTCACTAACCCTCAAGCTCACTGATCTTAACTCCCACAGCTCCCCATCAAGTTACACTCTGCTTTCCCACTCCAAGCAGTCACTCTTTATCCTCCACTAGGAAGACCTCATCACTATGCCTCCGTGGAAACCATGGGCTCCAATCATTTACCTGCAGGGTGGCCTTGGGAAAGTTACTTAGCCTCTCTGAACCTCATGTTCTTCATTTACAAAGTAATGCTAAGAGCGAAGGGCTTTCGTAAAGAGGAACTAAGATAATACTTAGCACAGTGCCTAGAACACAGTAATAATAGAATAAAAGTTAGCTATAATCATAGCCATGGTCATAATGATGTTGATGATTGGTCTGTCTTAAGTCATTTCTGCCACACAGCCTTCTATGGTTTCCCAACCGAGTACTAGCTCTTTTTCTTTTGAAGTGTCCCTGTCTGATGGCTGTCCCCATGTTCTACATAGTTTTACAGAGATTTTTCCAATTATTCTGTTTCCCTCCTTGAAAGCAGAAACTGATCTTCCTCTGAATTCCTGGTTTCATCTAAAAATGGATTCTAGCCTTTCATAGGTGCTCAGTAAAGTTTCTGTTATTTGAATGTTCCTCTGAACCCTGGATGCAAGGCCAGAGGAAGTTAATGGTGATCCCGAGCTGCTTGGGAGCAATGGGTCCCTCTTTAGAAATGAGAGAGAGCCACTCACCACAGGACTCTGCCTGCTTGACACTCAGCATAGCCTGGGCAACCAAAGGGGCCAACAGGTCAGCTTGGTGAACTCTCTCCTCACGCCCCAGCATCCTACTTCCCAAAGCCTGGACCAGTGTTGTTCTTGGTTACCAGAAAGAACTGGGGAAGCGTGTACGAGTGAGAAAGTGCTGCATTTGTCACTGAGATGCTGCTTGGGAAATGGGAGAAGGATCAGGAAGAGGTCCTATTTTCTAAGACTTGGGGAAGGAGAATGCTGGTCAGAGGGAAATGACCTATGGCTTATGCTCTTCTTCCAAGCTCAAGGGGAAGATGCTGCCCTTGTATATGGAATTGGTTAGGAAAATTTTCCTATTTACAAGGAGCTCCTCAGCTCTCTGTGGGTGAATGCGGAGGGGTCCCAACTTGCTGGTTCATCTGAATTGCAAGCCTTGGCTGGCAACCGCAGTTACCTCTGCCCCAGGCTGACCTCATTTGAAATTCCCTGTGTTGCTGTCATAGCCAGAGCTAAAACCTGATCACAGAGCTCAGTGGCTCTGGGCTGTAGGTCAATTCACTCTCAGTAGTTGTTCCTTCTGAATCCCAGTGTGCAGAGACAGGCTGACTGTCCCCCACCCCCCAGGAGTCTAGACTTGGAGGGCACCCCAGGGATCATGACGCCTAGTCTACCTCTAGCCCCAAGAGGAAGGATCATCCCACCGGGCAGTGACGGAGCCAAGAATGGAATGCAGAGCTCTGGCCCTGAGTCCAGGGCACTTTCCACTCACCCGAAAAGGCCCCAAAGACTGTTCAATCCGAGGACATAACCCGCAGAGAAAGGAGGAGATTGTGAAATGCTTCCACTAGAAGCTGAGGGCTGGCTGAGAGCCTAGAAAGTTCTCCAACCCTCCTAACCTAGTCACAATTCAGCAGTTTTCGTCCCACTCGTCCATGTTAACCCTCTCTTCTACGAGGGCAAGGCCTGCCTTCCAACAAGCAACTCTGAGAAGAGCCATGTTGACTTCTGCTTGTACCTTCCTGGACACCTCTGCAGGCAAGACCTTTCCATTGAGCAACCACCTTGAGCAAACCAGCTCTTCTTTGCCCTCCATGATTACTCGGCAACTCTGCACAAGAGTAACCCAAATGTTTGTTTTAATTTCAAACTTAAGATCGAAAAGCTAGCTGTGTGTTTTCTTTCTTTCCCTTGAGGAAGTTACCAGGGACCTGGGGGACTTCTCATCTTCAGCTCTTGATTCCTAGCTCCACACATCCCCATCTTTTGCTGACCCCCAGTCTGTGCCAGGTGACCCAGGACATGCCAGGGAGGAAAAGATACCCCTCCAGAGGGAAGATATTCCCCGCAAATGGAGTCTCTCACTCAACCTCCGCCTAACCTCCCAACTCCAGGGTCACCAACCAACTCTTGTCTCTACCGCCTCCTGCCAGCCTGGATCATTATCCCCCAGTTTTCTAGTTTACAAAGCATTTTAACCTCATGGTATATGATGTCCAAGGCCGCCCTGACATAGGGGCAGTATTTCACATTTGAGAGAAGACAGTCCCATGCAATTATGCATATATCTGGACGTGATCTGTCCAAGTTTACATAGAAAGCAGCATCATTAGCCTCCTGATTCTAAGTCCTCTGTTCCTTGCGATCTCTCTTCTCCCAGCGACTCCCTTATTATACATCTTGCATATTCGGCTAAAAGGAGTTTTCTAGATCACCATTGTTCTCTGACTACTCTCACATTCACAAAGCTTCAGAGATTCCTCCTGCCTCCAGGATAAAATTCCAGTGATCCGGCTGATCTTTCAGAGCCCTCCACAGTATGACTTCAGTGTTTGCTCAACGTTACTTCCACTGCTTCTGCTGGGTGGGTCTAATTGAATTTTCAATACTATCTTCTGCACTTTTTAAACATTTGGACCTTTGTCCTATGGCTTCTCTGGACCTCCTCCCCATACTTTACTCCAGGTCTAGCCTTCAAAATTCTATTTCCTTCAGGGCTACCTCCTGCTAGAAGTCTCCTCGAATGGCCTCAGCCCACAGTGAACTCTCCCTTGTGACATTCCTCAGCCTTCATCAGCCACCCCACTCCCCTGGCCTCAGAGCAAACCTTTGTCAGGGAGGAC
Organism: Cervus canadensis; assembly: GCF_019320065.1. Taxonomy (NCBI): domain Eukaryota; kingdom Metazoa; phylum Chordata; class Mammalia; order Artiodactyla; family Cervidae; genus Cervus; species Cervus canadensis. The sequence continues at coordinate 55,274,832 of NC_057392.1, read as the reverse complement.
TGAAGCTTGCCTTTACCTGCCATCTCCCACCTCAGCCCAGGCCTGGGCTTTGCATATCGAAAAAGAGTTGGTCACATACATCTATTGGTAGTTCTCTGCTAAATGCGAGGTTCAAGAAAACTTAGGGGTAGTATTTGCCTTCTCATGACCCAACAAGTAAGAAACACAGAGTAAATGTTGGATCAAAAGTAAAAATCTTCTTTTCCATAACTGAAGTGTTTAGTGGACCTTTTTCTCAGAGAAGGAAGAGGAAGAAGAAAGGGATAGAGCAGGATGGTTCAAGTCCAGATCAAAGAGCCTGACTTCCATCTCTGGCTCCTCAGGACCTAGTAATGAACATACAGCACTGCCCTGGTACCAGGTACCTTAAAAGTGAAAGTGAAAGTGCTGGTCTTTCAGTCCTGTCTGACTCTTTGCAACCCCACGGACTGTAGCCTTCCGGGCTCCTTTGTCCACAGCATTCTCCAGGCAAGAGTACTGGAGTGGGTTGCTATGCCCTTCTGCAGGGGATCTTCCCAACCCAGAGAATGGAACCCTGGTCTCCCGCACTGCAGGCAGATTCTTTACCATCTGAGCTGCAAGAGAAGCCCATACCATTCAGCTTGGAGCCTCAGTTTTTTCAACTGGGAAATGTGAATGATTGACTGCCTAGCGCATATATCTCCATAATAGATGTGAATGTGCTTTGTGAGTTTAAATGCTAAACCTCTATGAGGGATGGTTAATTTCCAAAGCTCGAGCCACCCACTCCTGCCCAGTGTCTTTCCTCTGTTAAAATCCATGAGGACATTTGGATCAACAGAGAAGCGAATGCTCCCTTTTTTACCTATGCTGTTGACCAATGGCCTTTGATGCTGGAAAAGTCCCATGATCCTTGAGCTATTATTAGGGATGGTTACATTGGCAGAGGGAGGCTATAAACAGCCAGCAGGGCCATCATTAACCTTTGGGTTTCCCATTTCAGGAACCAGTTTCAAAATAAACCTTTCCTCTGAAGAGAGCGCATGTCTACAGTTGCTCATGACCCACTGAAAGGAAAGGGAATTGCACTTCATTGCAATTGGGGAGAGATTGGGGAATTTGTCTTGCGTGAGTTTGCTTAGCCCCAGCCCTTAATCATGAAACATGGCTCCAAACTGCGGACTTGAATCTTGAAGTTCAGCCAAGTTGGGTGGACTTCTGAGTGCCTCCATGGCTGGCTCCTCTGAGCCTCATGCCCTGCTCCAGGGAAATGACTATGACACAAAGTGAGGGGACAGAATCTCAGGGAACAGTAAGGAGTCAGGAAGGGAGGAGTCTGGGGCTGAGGGTTTCTGCGGGGTCTTGCTCCCAAGTCCATGCCTGCCTCGGAGCTCCCCATGGGGATTTAGACCTCCCACATTTTCATCTGAAGTACCCCTGGGGGTTCCAGTTTCCCATGGCCCAGCAGGCTGCAGTGAACCATCCCCTCATCGCCCCCTTCCCCTACCACACATTGGTAACCTCACTTCATTTACCACCCCCCACCACCTCTAAAGCAGCCAGGATATTTTAAAAACCCTTGTTTTGATCTCCTTTGCATATCAGTTACACTATTTCTGAGCGTGTTTATTTTTATTTTTTTTTTCCGGTGGTGAGCCCGTTGCTTTGAGCCGTCTGCTCGCACGTTTCCACTTCCCCCCGCTTTCCTGTGCACTGCTGTGGCCTCCAGGCATGTGGCTCAGGCTACAGTGAATGGTTCTCATGGGTCTGTGGCCTTTGAAGGAGCAGGGAGGCAGGTTCTTCTGCCAGTGGTCCTCCACTTCTCCTGACATCTGCAGAGGGGAGATGAAATTTCAGTTATGTTTCCTCTGCCTCATCTCCCAACAAAACCAATTCTGTTGCTCAGTCTGAGAGACGGGGGTCAGGGAAAAGGCTCTGGATTGGGCATGAGAGAGACCAGAGTATTCATTCCAACATTGACACTGACCTTGAAAAAAGCCTCTACCTTCTTTGGGATGGTCTTAAATTTTCTAAACTTCTTTCTGGCTCTAAATTCTAGGATTCTAACCAACATGGGGATGCTACCCTATCACCGAGCAAGATAGCTCCTATTCTGAGGATCAGCTTTGGAGATGGTTCTGAGATGGACGTGTTGGAGATGCAGAAATGACTGTGATACTCCCGTCTCAGGGAGTCAATTTGTGGGACAGAACATCTCTTGCTGATACGATCTTGTAAAATGTATGTGTGATGACTTGTGAAATGTCCAAGCTAAAGCTTTCGAGTGAGTCATGATGTATGTCTAAATCTACGTGCTTTCCAACATTTTCCATGTCATGGCATCCTTAGAAAGTGATAGTATTAATACTTATACAGCATACTAGGCAAATGAATAATTGTGTACTTGTTGTGTTGGCAACCAACCCATTGATTCTGATTACTCCAAGGACTAAGGAGAAAATATGTGGGTCCACTGGGCCCAGATTGGGAAGCTTTGGTTGAGAGGATTAAGACAACTCCAGAAAAACAACAGTGTTAAGGCCTATGATAAAACACAAAATGCTAGCGATTGTGGTTCTGAGCTTTGTGTTAGCAAAGCCAAAATGTAAGAAAGAGAATCCTGAAAACAGACCATAGGGTTCAGATAGAAAATCCACCATTTGTCAACTCTCAGAAACACTGAAGTTCAGTTTCTTCTGTCCTGGAAATAGTATTATCAACCACTGTAGGACTAAATAAAGTATTGCACCTCAGCACATTCTAAGCTCTCAATCAATGTTAGCTATTATTGTTATGGCTAGTGTAAGACAGGAAATTAAATGTCATTTGGTTCAATCCTCCCATATGAGAGAAAAGGAAACTGACTTGATCAAAGTTGCATAGCTAGTTAGTAGCTGAGATGGGATTGAAACCCAAGTCTTCTGACATCAGTTTTATGCTTTTATATAACTTAAAAAATAGTAGCTCATCCTGTATTAAAAACCATCCAAATACCTAAGTACTTAGGGTGGGTTCCCCATCCCTAAAGAGGTTTGGAAGATGAGACGATTCATATTTGTTTTAAGCTGGTTTATCAGTGACTCTGCCGTAGGCACTGACAGGAATGAAATCACCTGACATCTGCCTTATATTCCAAGTAGGTAGTCAAGGGCCAGCCTCCAGGTTCCAGAAAGCATGGGAATAGGTGCAGGGGCTACACATCTGGCATCTCAAATGCCAAAAGCACCAAGCCATCATTCTAGAAACCCCATTTTACATCTGAACATACTGAAAATCTAGCTCATTTGGAGTCACCGGTCCTATTCAACCGCAAAACAAAGATTAGAATCTGGAGCTCAGACTTACTGCTGGAGCCTTTCCACAGAGCTCCACAAAAGAGGGAGAATTTTAGACTCATTGTTTGCATTTGCTGACCATGTCGCCTAAGGCTAAAAGCATACTAAGGCATGCATGTTCAATTGTGTCCAACTCTTTGCAACCCCATGAACTGTAGCCTGCCAGGCTCCTCTCTCCATGTGATCTTCAATTACTCATTTAAATGCGTGTGTGTGTGTGTGTGTGTGTGTGTGTGTGTTTTAACCAGCCACAAATGATTAAGGCAACTTATAGGAAATATAATAACCAATAATAAAGTGGACATTAAAATAAATTCTAATGTCTTGGAAATAAACCATAGAATACCCAGGCCCATGCAGTCCAATGACACATGTGAAGTGAAAGTGTTAGTCGCTCAGTTGTGTCCAACTCCTTGTGACCCCATGGACAGTAGTCTGCCAGGTTCTTCTGTCCATGGGATTCTCCAGGCAAGAATACTGGAGTGGGTTGCCATTCCCTTCTCCAGGGAATCTTCCTGACTCAGGGATTGAACTCGAGTCTCCTGAAGCTTCGGGCAGATTCTTTACTGTCTGAGTCCCCAGGGCAGTCCAGTGGCACATGTCTATTTAAATTTAAATTAATTAAAACTAAGTATAATAAAAAAAAAGTATCTAGCTTCCCAGTGTCACTAGCCACCTTTCAAGTGCCCAGTGACTCCATGTAGCTGATGGCTACTTATTGGACATTGCAGATGTGGAATATTTCCATGATTGTGAAAAGTTCTATCAAACACTGCTGTCTGCACAGGTAACCAGGTTGTATAGTTCTACACACTTGCAATAATTCAGCCAAGACTGTGGCTCTGAGCTTTGTGTTACCAAAGCCAAAAAAAAAGAAAAAAGCCAAGTCAGTGTCCCATTACCAGTTCCTCAGGGGAAACAGACATTTTAGCCCTTAGACCTAAGAGAATTCATCTGATGGGGCTTCATAGAAAGATCCCTGAATGACATGGGAAATCATATTTTTTAAACCACAAGGGACAGAGTAGGCACAAATTTCAATGTTAATCTTTATACTGACTCACTTATAAAAGTTGAGGGTATAATTCACCCAAATTCAACCTAAATGAAAATACTTGTTTGGGGTGGGAAGGTGGGGAGGATACTTATTTTCTCGGTCCTGGAGGGGACCACCTTCGCAATGCAGCTCAGGTGAATTGGCTCCCAGGGAATGGCAAAACTTGTGCTGAGGCCTGAATGATAAGATGAAGTAGTCATTGAAAGTGTGCAAGAAGAGCATCTAGCAGAAGAGGGAACAAGTGCAAAGACCCTCAGGTTGGGAAGCGTTGGCAAGTCTGAGGGAGAAAAAACCCAGTGAACATTGTGGATGAGGCTGAGATTGAAAGGAGATGATGTTAGACATAATTTTGTTGGCAAAGGTCCATACAGTCAAAACTATGGTTTTTCCAGTAGTCATGTACAGGTGTGAGAGTTGGACCATAAAGAAGGCTGAGCACTAAAGAATTGATGCTTTCTAACTCTGGTGCTGGAAAAGACTGTTGGGAGTCCCTTGGACAACAATGAGATCAAACCAGTCCATCCTAAAGAAAATCAACCCTGAATAGTCATTGGAAGGACTGAGGCTGAAGCTGAAGCTCCAACACTTTGGCCACCTGATGCAAAGAGCCAACTCATTGGAAAAGACCCTGATGCTGGGAAGGATTGAGGGCAAAAGGAGAAGGGAGCAACAGAGAATGAGACAGTTGGATAGCATCACTGACTCAATGGACATGAATTTGAGCAAACTCAGGGAAATAGTGAAGGACAGGGCAGCCTGCAGCTCATGGGATCACAGACAGTTGGACACAAATTGGCAACTGAACAACAAGACGGAAGTCAGGGGACTGGACCTGTATGGTTTTACAGGTCATAGTAAGAGAAGTTGGCAGAGCTGTGACATAATTTGTGATTCTCGAAACATCACTCTGGTGACTGCACAGAAAGTTACTAGGGGCACAAGAGTCTAGGGAAAGAATGTGATGGTAGTTGGAATAAGATTATTGCTGTGGAGATAATGAAAAATAGTCTGAATTGACACCTATTTTAGACGTAAAGGTCAATGTAACTTGCTAATAGATTAAACATGGAGCTTGAAGGAAGTCAGGAAAATTACTAGAATGATTCAAGTATTTACCCTGAACAAATAGCAGCTAGAAGGCTCAAACCACTTCCCATGACAGGGAAGACTTGGGAAGGAGGAATAGGAGGAGGAGAAAGGGATAAATCAATTGTTTTGTTTGGGTCATGGTTTCTGTGAAATACCTATTAGATATACAATTAGAGTTTTATCAAGTCTGGAACTCGAGGGAGAAGTCAGGTGGAGATAGAAACTTGAAGTCATCTGCATATAGATAGTATATTAAAGCTTTGGGATTCATGGAGTTTATCTAGGATGAGTAGAGACAGAATTGAAACAAGAACCTCTGAGCACTCCAAAATTTGATACAGAGGAGAAAGAGCCAGGCAAGGAGACAAGAAGGTAAGAGCAAAAAAAAAAAAAAAAAAAAGAAGGTAAGAGCAAATGAGATGAGTGTGGAATTCCAGAAAGCTAGAGAAGAAAACGTTCAAAATCAGAAGGATCAACCATGGTGCATTCTATCGAATAATCTAGTTAGTTGAATATATTTTGGCTTTGGGTGCATCCACCATTGGTGACCTTGATAAGGGCTGTTAAGTATAGAGTCAGAAGAAATTTGAAGCATTGTTGAGGAAAGAATGGGAGCTGATCAGAGGAGAAAGGAAACACAGATTTTACCTTTTTAAAGTTTTTTTGTGACGGCATCAGAGAAACGGGATGGCAGCTATGGGGATATGTGGGGTCAAGGGAGAGTTGTTGTTATGAAAACATATTTGTTGGTTAACGGAATGGATGTAACAAAATAAGAGAAAATAATGTTGCAGGAAAGAAGTACATGAAAGGAGATAACATCCAGAGGACACAAGGAAGAAGTGAACTTAAGAGGCTGTGACACTCCCTCCACTTGATAAGAAGTAGGCAGTGTATGTGGGTCCAGATGCAGGTGAGTTAAGGAGTTGGTAGAGGAAAGAGGCAGTGATTTCCTCTGATAACAAAGAAGGAAGGTCATCATCCTGAGGTACAGAGAGGGTGCAGCACGGTGGAGATTTCAGAGGGAGATAAAGGTATGAAAAAAAAATCAACCCAGAGCCTGATAAAGTAAATTTGCTAGAAGTGTTAGAGGGCACACTGGCAGGGTCCACTGAGGGCTGTGGTCATAAATTTAAAGTGACCACATGATCCACAATGTTCTTAACAGCATTCTGTTGCTTAGTTGCAGGCAAAGGAGGACTGAGAAGATAATCACATTTCACCAGTATGGGGGTTTTGCCCAATGAAGGGAAGCAAGGGAATTTAGGGTGTTGGAAAGAGAGTGGTTATGATACAGAGCAGAGGGAGTTACAGTTGGAATAGGGGTTAAGGCTAGTCAATAACACATCAGTGAACTCCACATGTATCCAGACCATCTGCCTGGACCTCTCAGTATGTCGAGAGATTTCCTTCCCCCGGAAAAGGGAGTTTATTACTGGCTTCCTTTGGTTTTTTGCCACATCTAGAATCCCCCCTTCAAAGTTATGCAACCAATTAGAAACTGAGTGTTGGGTACCAAACTAGGAGATGGAGGGAAGAGTCAAACCTGAGCACAGAAGGGGATGTTTTTCCTAGTAACTCACAGTCTACAGCCAAGTCTCACCACTTGACTTAGACCTAGATGAAGGCATGGGGCAAGAAAACATCCCACACATGCAGAGAAAAGACTTGGGTTTCCATCGGTGTCTGTTGCACTCACGAGGTGAGAAAGTTCCCTCACATCCTGAGCCTTTGTTCCCTTAAACCTCTGGCCCTACCTAAGTTACAGCTCATTATACAGATCTGATGAAATGGTGAGTATAAAATCATCTTAGTTGCCAGAAAGTGTGGAGATGTGTGGAGATTATACTGTCATGCCTCTGTACATTGGTCTGCAAATATAGGTCACCATGGCTAGTAAGCCACTGGCCTTAAAATTGGAAACTGATGAAATGCTCACAATGAAAGGCAAGTACATTTCAAAACAGAAGCAATGGGAAGCAACTGTCTCTCTTTTTTGTGCAACATCCTATGAACTCGTGGCTCTCACAGCCCAGGATGTTGCTGCAGTTGTCAGCCCAGCGTGCTTTAACAGCACAAGACTAATCCCTGAGTCACCCCATCATCCTGATTTAGTAACTTTATTTTTCAATACCTCAGTCATCTTCTCTGTAAAGTGGGAAGACTCATACCAGCTCCTACTCAACTTCTAGGGACTCCAAAAGATTCAACTTATTATTATTATTTTTTTAAGAAAAATTAATAACTGGAAAGTACTCCGAGTTACTTTGAAAACAGGTGAGGGTAAATGTGAAGTGTCACTATTATTAAGTGTGAGGCAATACTTCCCACCCCCACCATGTCCCGGGGTGACAATGTGAGCTGTGTGACAGGCTATTTTTAAATTATCATCTCTGGAAGCATATGGTCCTGCCCGGTGCCAAAAAGAGAACTGACCTGCTTCTGTTTGTTTACTTGCCAGTTTTGACCTGATGGAGCATTTTCTATATTCTGTTAAGATGATCCTTTATACCCTAAACTTTTCAAGCAAATACTGAAGTTTTTCTGCAACATAGCCTCCAAGAGACCATGTCAATATAACTTGCTTAGACAATAACAAAGGCCATAAGAGGACAGTAGTGTGTTTATACAAATCTTCCTTCTGTGTCAGTGAAGACATTTGAGGGTTTGCCTGGTTGGTGTTGGTGATGATGATGGCGATGGTGATGGTGATGGTAATGATTTATTTTATGTTTTATTAATAACAACTGCTACCAACTAAAGCTGTTTTGTGCTCCAAATATACAGCGCTGGTGGCTCAGACGGTAAAGAAATATACAGCGGTAGCTTTTTAAAAGCTTCATGTTTGCTGCCCCCTCTAATTGACCTGACTTCACCCTCTGCCTGGCAGGACTCCTGAATTGAGTTAAACTTCTTGGATTTGATTTCTGATACCAAATCCCTGGAAAGATATCCAGCCACTCAGGTGAAAAAAGAAAGAGATGAAAACACCTATTTTGTGGGACCTGACTTTTGTACAAGGCAGATAAAACATCCCGGTCAAAGTAAAGAAAGAAGGATAAGAAGGAACCTACAATTTTCTCTTTCTTTTTTATTTATTTTTTCTGTAAAGTCCAGAGTCAAAGTCTCTTTTCTTGGGGTCAAGTGATAACCAAAAATAGAAGTAATGAGATTTTGTGGCACTTCACTTATCTAATTTAAAAGGTAATTTATAAATGTGAGTGACAAGGAAAACTTAGAAGGTAGGGCCTGCTTCTGCAATTAAATGACTGAATCAAGAAGATGTGAAAGGAATGTAAAAAGTTCTGGATGCCTCTGGGAACAAATAAGAGAATCAATTATGGAAATTCACACAAGGTCAAAGTTTAAAAATTGTGAAGCACAGATACAACCAACTACAGGTCTTCCTCAAGCCCTAATGAATGCTCTTCATTAGAGAAGTTCAAGAAGAGAATGGATGCATATTTTCTGGAGATAGTGGAGGAGAAGTTCTGAAATTGGCTACAGGTGTGAACAGGTGAACTTTATGATTTTGGCCAGCTCCTAAAATCTATCTTTCTTTGGATCAGCCAGCAACTTCAAATCCTTTTTTTATGCAGAGACAAATAGACACGGTGAGACCAATTTGGGTTTTCTGGAATCTTCCATAGAGATGCTCCCTATTTCTTGCTCCTCCTTGCCCAATTTCACTCAAATCCCAAAGTTGAAGCAGGAACAAAGGAGGAAAGATTAATAAGGTGACTTTGTTCTCCTGTTACAAGCAGAACTCTTTCACTTACATGTAATTCCTTCTCTTACCATTTCCGTTGGTCTGGTCCAAACCACAGCATCCCGTGTCTGGACTCCCCCACCATCCCCCTTCTCTCCTGTATCTCCCCACAAGTCCATCTTTCATATGTGAGTCCTCCTAAATCATTATCATGGCTTATTATTGACCTAAAAACTGTCCTGACTTTTCCTTTCTAATAACTCTCTAAAATCCTCAAACCCATAATTCAAGCTTGATGGTGACTCTAATGCCAAGTAGATTGATCTACCAAGAAAGTCTTCCACTATTTGACTCCATTATGCCACACCCCGATGGGGAGATTTTCTGTCTTCTTTGTCTACTTCATCTCCCAACTCAAGCCTTACCTCCTCCAGGAATCATTCCCAACATCTCCTGCCTGGCTGATGATCTCAGCTTCTCTGAGCTCCTACAAATCTTAGCGTCTTTACCCATCATTTAAGCAGTTAATAGAGCCTTGAGGTGTTTCATATATTTCATTTGGATACCCAAATGAATTGTCTTGTTTCCTAATATAGGGTTATAGGTTTCTGGAGTGTAGGGATCATCTCCTGTATTTCTTTTGTAATCCCCGGGTGCCTAGCACATTGTTGGACACAGAGCAACAATCCTTCAGTCTCACAGCAGCCTTTAGGGTTGAAACAGCACTTTGATATGTCATTCAAATGATTCCTGAAACAACTAGCAAGGTCCACAAGGCAGACAGTGAGTGAGGAAACTGAGGTCCAACAAGCTGCATATCCAACAGGGATTCTAACCCAATGCCCTCCCAAATAATAACTATTAGAAGAGTAAACAAATGAACAGATCTTGCAGTTCAAATATTTGTAGGTAGCCAAAGGGAAGTGACTGTATGTTTGATCACTGCCTATTCTGTTGATGTAGGTTGACCTCCAAAACAGGCTAAGGAATCCACTTTGTATGGGTAGACTCCGTTTGAGAGACAGATGGCCTCTGCCCCTCTGACTTCATCTGGTAATGAGAGGAGATTCTATGGAGAAGATTGAGTGCTTTGGAATGTGTTTGTGTGGGAGCCTAGATGGAAATCAGCAACCTCAGGGCAAACCTCTGAACCTGCCCATCTTGAGGCTTCTAGGACTCTGACCAAGGCAGGTAGAAGGGACCAGTCTGGAAGAGGCCTTAGGCACCAAACGGTCCTCAGTGATCTTCACTTCTTTAATTGGTAAATTCACCCTCTCACATTTAAAGACAGTTTAAAAGACTTTGGAAATGTGTTCCTGTTCCTACAGAAACTACCTCTGAATTTTCTAGTGAAAACTCTGCCAACTTTGTTAAGCCAAGTTCCTTTTCCCCCTCTTTTCTTTGACCATGAAATCAGCTTTGGTGCCAACGCTCAGATCTAGCAGGTGTTTGACGCATCATGTGCTGTGATAAGTGTTTGTTACAGAAGTTCATTCAAGCTAATCACCATAGCTTTTGAGGCATCATTGCCACTGATCATAAAACTGTCCTTGAAAATGAGAAGCCCAAGATACTCAACCAGAATGTATTCTTTTCTTTCTACTTTTATGTTCTCTGTGTCCTCTCCACATCTGGTGTAATAGAGAGAGGAGGTAGAAGTCAGGGGATGGGGACTTGAATCCTGCTTCTGCCCCAAGCTAGCCATGTGACCCTGGTGAAGTCATTTCTCAGTCCTGAGCCTTATGGCTCTTTTTTACACTGGAGAGGTGAGAGCGGGAGACTGCCAAGTTCTCCCTAAGTCCTGATACGTCCTGAAGAGAAGACAGACATGCTTGCCTTTCCTCACCCAGAATGTACTTTACATAAGTGAATTGACTTCCTTTTTTCACTCGTTTGTTCCTCTAGTCAGGGGTGAGGGGAGCGATGCTGCCCACAGGAGCATGGGTGGGGGCGGGGGACTATGTGGGTGTGGGGGTGGGGAGGGGCTATGCTGGTAAAGAAAGGAGGTGCAAACACCACTAATTACTTGAACTACATAACACTTACTTCTGTGATGATATTAAAGGACCTTCCGGGTATTTGGCGTATGAACACCTACAGGAGAATGATGAAGAAATTTTCAGTTCCATAATTGTTCCTGAAAAGGCATTCAGAAATTCTAATTCTGCAAATTAGATTACTTTAGAGGGGGAAAAAAGGTGAGAAAAAATTTTCATATCAAGAAGAAAAAAATATCCCCTTGCTATTCTTTGCCCCCAAACCTTTAAACCAGCCCATGGAGAATCAGACTTTAGGTCTTTTTATGCATTAGAGTTTGTACCCAAAATGTTTGCATACATTTTATCACTTGATCTTTGAAACAGCCCTCTGAAAGGAGGTCTTTGTCATTGTCTTCGTTTCACAGGTGAGGAAACTAAAGCTCTAACAGGCCTAGCAACTTGTTAGTGTACACAAATCATAGGTGGCCAAGTTCAGAGTGAACCAGCTGGTCTGGAGCTGTCTGTGCTAAGCGCTCTTCCACAATATCCCAAGAGGAGTTCTCATTGGCCTCAAACAAAGAGGTGAATGGGCTTCCCTGGTGGTTCAGATAGTAAAGAATCTACCTGCAATATAAGAGACCAGGATTTGAGCCCTGGGTTGGGAAGATCCCCTGGAGAAGGGAATGGCTACCCACTCCAGTATTTTCACCTGAAAAAAAGGCTGTGGACAGGAGTCCATGGGCTTCCCAGGTTGCTCTAGTGGTAAAGAACCTGCCTGCCAGTGCAGGAGACATGAGACACAGGTTCAATGTGAGACACAGGTCAGGAAGATCCCCTGGAGGAGGGCATGGCAAACCACTCCAGTATTTTTGCCTGGAGAATCCCACGAACAGAGCAGCCTGGCGGGCTACAGTCCATGGGGTCGCAAAGAATAGGACATGACTGAAGCGACTTAGCACACACACAACAGTCCATAGGGTCACAAAAGAGTCAGACACAACTGAGCGACTAACAATGTTCACTTTTCAAAGAGATGAGTAATTATCTACAAGACTGGATTGGGGGTTATCTCTCTAAAGGTCTAAAGGACTGCTGTTCAATCACAGACTGACAGAGCAGCAAAGTCCCACCTACCCCTGCCACACCCCCTCCTCCAGATATCACCCTGGCCTTTTTCTTCAGCTGAGTACATCCCTGGTACTCTGACCTACTGGGATAATTTGGTGGCAAAATCAGTCCTGAAATCCTTCAATTTCATCTTATATTCTTCAAGATACCTGGTATTAAAAATCAAGTGATTCCACAGAACACGCGCTAAAGAGAAGACCAAGAATTGTTTTTTTCAGCCACCAAATAGTCCTGCTGGCCAGAGTTGGACAGAGTTGACTTTTATCTCGGTTTCTCCTTGGTCTTATATTCACCAACCTCACTAATATAACACAGAAGGGCCATGGCAGACAGAAATGTGACTGCCCATGAGTCATTAATTCTTGGCCTTCAGCATGTTTTGAAAATGTGTTGTGAAATGCTTACCAATCAATAATTCCATCACTGGGCAGTAGAGAAGCTGGGAGTTGTGCAAGAAGGGAAGTGGGGCATTAATGCTGGTCACTCAGGAGGCTCCAAATTTCTGCTGAGAGCAGGACCTAAAGACACAAAATCTCTAGAATTGTTTTTAAAGGAATCAAAGAGAGGATCAAGGCTAAGGGTGAGTGAAAGTAGACTTGTGCCCTTGCATGAGACCAGTAAAGTGGGACAAGCTGTTATTTGCAGAAAGTCCCAAGCTAGCCTGTTTGTCCTTTTCTGTCAAAGGCTAAGAGACATGTTACACCCCAGACTGCGTCTAGGTATCCCTTCTCCATGACCAAGACCTCAGCCTGAGCTACAGGTATTGCAAGTGTCCTAGGTGAAGGAGGGTGCCTGGTACCAGGGGAAGGAGCACAGAACAAGAAGGATTCAAGCCCCTGTCTGCACTCATTAGGTCTGTGACATTGGGAGTGGTCACATCTTTGTGGGATCTTCGGGACCTTCCTTTCTACTGAAAGGAGAAGGCATCTGCCCCACAGACCACAGAAAGATCTGAGGTAATGAGGGGTATGCAAACAATCTGCAAACTATACAAATATGAAGGACTATTGGTAGAAGCCCATCTACCTTGGTTTTGCAAGCTCAGCTGGAAAGAATCTCCTGTTTAAGGAATGGCATAGTCCATGAACGGGGTATGACTTGTGGTTAGACTGGAAAACTGAAGATTGTCCCACGCAGACAACAGAGAAGAATTTTCAGATTCTTAGAGTGTGCCTGTCACTGTTAGCTGGAAACAGTGCTGTGATGGTAAATGTTTAACAACTGGTTCTCTGGGATGATAAAACCTGGAATTGTAGCATTTGCTGACTTCCGTGGGGTAAATTCTAGCGCCATGTTGATTTCAAGCTACCAATGTGACATCACTGAACCATGAAGTGAGGAAAAGATGCCCACAACTAGCTCTCCCTACTGAATGCAAGCTAGTTCCATCACACTATGGAAACTTTTATCAACGCTGAGGTTGGTATAATAGACTTTGGAACCCTTCTTAATACACAAGTTTCAAGTTTTAATATCTAGTCACAGTGTCTGTTCCTCCAGTAATTCAAAGATGAAAATTTTTATTTAAATTTGTACTTAGCATTTTTATAGCAAATCTCAATTATGGATTTCTTTATGGACATTGTTGAGCCCTAAAATACTGTTCTATCATCCTAAGTAATGTTCCTCTTCTTCAACCTGCAAATCTGATAATAGATCAGCAAGCAAGGTAAAACGGAACACAGCATGAAGAGGGAGTCAGGAAACTTGAGACCAAGTGTTAGCAATCCCATCTGTGTGAACTTTTATAAGTCACCTGCCTTCCCTGAGTCTCAGTTTTTACATCTGTAAAATGGGAACAGCCCTGGTTTGCTTGCCTTATAGGGCTACCATGAGATCAAAGGCAATCACACCAGTGCGAGTATTTTGAGAAAAGCAAAATCCTACTGGGATTTGAGTGATTATGATTAACTTCCAAAAATAAATTATTGGACATGGCTATTCATAAGAATTATCAACTGACACCACACTGGAAAAGCCCTGCACAGGAGCTCAAATCCCTTCCCTGGAGTAGAGTTACTCCCAGGCAGGATCGGTGTGACATGAAGAGAGCAGCCCCCAGGACTGTGGGGTGGCTCAGCTCTGCTATGCCGGGTCCAGGGACATTGGAAATTACTTGTGCTCACAGACTTTCACACCAAATGACCTGTGGAGGTTAAAAACAAGACTGAGCCCAAGCTTTGTCAATCTAGAGCTGGGACAAGGTCAGCAAGGAGCTAGGCAACGGAGCCTGCTTGGTAGATTTCCCCAGCCGACTTGGAGGCCATCTCTGAGGGGATGAGGGGGCCTGGGGAAATCTGCATTTTATAAAGTGCCCCTGTTAATGCAGATGCATATGACAAAAATGGTACATGATGTAAAACTCGATGGAGTGGAGCAAGGAAAGCACCCAACCCATGCTGTGCCAGGGCATAGATGGAAAGTAATACTTCTTGAGGGAAACCCAGGAAGACACCATCATAATCCATGACCTGGCCAAGCTTCTTTCTTTTCTTAATTGAATGGTACTGCCACTATCCATCCACCCACATACAGGATGATCAAGACATATAGATTTGTCTGCTTGGCACACAGGATATCAGTCACTGAGGTCTCTGCAAACAAAACTATTCATTGTCAGCCACCAGCTGCTACCAAAGGCTGGCACAGAAAGATGCTTTCAAGGGAGGTTTCCCTAAAGCACTGTCTCTCCACCCACTCCTCTAGATATCTTAAAGAAAAAGTTCTGTGGATCCCTGTACCACTAGTGAACACATCCTAAACTCAACCTCATTGGGCATGTCAAACAGTATTTTTTCTTCCACCCATTTGGTCCAGAAATACTTATGAGGCTCCAATTAAGTCAGACACACGTATAGAGCTGGAAACTGAGGATGAATGAGATTCCATTTCTGTCTTTTGTTGTTATTCAGTTGCTAAATCATGTAGACTCTTTTCGACCCCATGGACAGCAGCACACCAGGCTTCCCTGTCCTTCACTACCTCCTGGTGTTTGCTCAGACTCATGTCCATTGAATCAGTGATGCCATCCAACCATCTCATCCTCTATTGCCCCCTTCTCTTGCCTTCAATCTTTTCCAGCATTAGGGTCTTTTTCAATGATTCAGCTCTTTGCATCAGGTAGCCAAAGGATTGGAGCTTCAACTTAAGCATCTTATGGTCTAATTTTTACATCTGTACATGACTACTGGACAAACCATAGCTTTAACTATATGGACCTTTGTCAGCAAACTGAACGTGAAAGGCACTCAGTCATATCCGACTCTTTGCAACCCCATGGACTATATAGTTCATGGAATTCTCCAGGCCAGAATACTGGAGTGGGTAGCCTTTCCCTTCTCCAGGGGATCTTCCCAACCCAGGGATCGAACCTAGGTCTCCTGCACTGCAGGCAGATTCTTTACCAGCTGAGCCACAAGAGACGCCTAAGAATACTGGAGTGGGTAGCCTATCCCTCCTCCAGTGGATCTTCCCAACCCAGGAATCGAACTGAGGTCTCCTGCATTGCAGGAGGATTCTTTACCAACTGAGCTATCAGGGAAGCCCTAACAAAGTGATGTGTCTGCTTTTTAATACATTGTCTAGGTTTGTCACAGCTTTCCTTCCAAGGAATGAGTGTCTTTGAATTTCATGGCTCCCATCTCCATCTGTAGTGATTTTGAAGACCAAGAAAACAAACTCCACCACTGTCGCTCCAAAAAGAGTTAATGTTCTTGGAGGATTCAGAAACAAAGCCAATGGTTACAGTATCATGTAGTAAGTATAACTGAGATATGCCCTGTCCTGGGGTCTCCAGAGCAGGGAGCACTTAACTATGGTGGGGGTTGAGAGGGGATGAGAAATGCTTTCCAGAATGGAGGATGTCAGGTTTGCAAAATAGGAGGGATCTCTAGGCAGAAGGAATAGGTGGTGCAAAGCACAGAGGCAGGAGCATGATGTGTGCTGAGGGAACAAGTAGACTGTGATAGAAAATTTGTAAGAGGTGCACCAGTAGATGAGGCTGGAAACTCTCACCTGCCAAGCCTGGAGTAAAGATCTCACCGTGAAGGCCATGCACAGCCTTTGGAAAACTTGCAGAAGGATTCAGTTTGCAATTTTATAGATCCATTTCTAGAGAAGCAGTGTGCAAAACAGGTTGAAATCATAAGAAAGCAAATTAAAAAGCCATTGCAGTAGCTCAGGTGAGACCTAAACTAGTGGTGATGGGAATATAGAGCAGAGGGTGGATTTAAACAAAATCAAGAGAGAAAGTCTCTAGGATGGATTGGGTACAGGCTGGAGGTTAGGGTTACAGTCATCTAAACAAACTCACTCCCATGCGAGTGATGGGAGCCATGAAATTAAAAGACGCTTGCTCCTTGGAAGGAAAGCTATGACAAACCTAGACAACATATTAAAAAGCAGACATCACTTTGCAGACGAAGGTCCATATAGTTAAAGCTGTGGTTTTTCTGGTAGTCATGTACAGATGTAAGAATTAGGCCATGAGATGCTTAAGCTGAAGCTCCAATCTTTAGATTTCTAAGGGAAGGACAGCTTGTGTATATGCTGCTTTAACTGAATTAATGAATCCAGGAGAATGAACTAATTTCAGAAAGAAGTTCAGTTTGGTATATGTTCAGTTTGAGGTGACTTTGGAATATCTAGGGGAAGAAATTTAGGCACTAGTTTATATGAGTCTCTGAACTCAAAAGGGGGAACAAGATAGAGATATAAGAAGAACTTTGCTGCATTAGACGTAAAACTCTTGCTAAAGAGATTCATTACCCTTGAGGATTACTCGGTATGAAATTTGGTTTCAACATTAGTACCAGAAAAAAAATGCAAACAATTAAGACACTCCCTTCAATCAGAAAAAGAACATAATGTAAATCATCTTGTTTACTTTTTTCCTGGCCTGCCAGGAAGCTCAGAGATATATTTAACATTCAATTGCAGTAATGTACTGAGAAAGCCTTATAATTAACATATTTGTCTTCTCGCTATTTTTATGGCTTCAATTTTTTATTTACTATTTAATATCCTCAGTGCATACCCCATATCATCAGGTGCCTTTACTTTTCTTAGGAAATAAAAAGCATGTATGCTTTCCTTTGATATTATTAAGCCAAGTTTGCACCCTATTCACTTCAAGTGTTTTTTAGGCTCCCAAAGAGTTTTCCTTTACAATTTATGAGAATAACCATTTTTTCCCCCAGGTAAAAAAAAAGGAAACAAACAAACAAAAAAAAAACCCCTCTTCAGAAAGGAATTAGTCCTCAGGGATCAGTTAGAGCCAAAGGGACCAGAAGCCTATAGATTGTTATAGAAAGCTAGAGTCATTGACTCAGAAAGAGCATCCAAAAGGTATATGAGAAATAAAATCTGAGCAGAGGCCTTCCAGCCCAGCCCATTTTGTTACTTCTCAGCCAAGTAAAACTAGTCCCAGGATGAGGCAGGGCTACAACATAAATAGCACCACAGAGGGTTTGGGTAAATTCCATTCAGGTTATTGGGAACTACCTTTTAACCTTTGAGGAACAAGAATGTCATAACAATAGCAGTTGTTACCATTTTAAAAGGCCCTTACATCATTACCTAACTTAATCCTCTCCAGTGTTCTGACAAGAACTGTGGTTATTCATACTTTATGCTATGTGTTCTCTTGCATAATGCATCTTGGAACCACTTTTAGGGAAAGAACACTGGTCTGAGCTCCCAGCCCTCCAGTAAGACCATTTGTAGTTTTGGAAGTGGAATGAGGCTGCCTGATTTTCATCTAGCACTTTGAGTTTCCAGAACACTGTCACCTCCATATAATATGTGACCCTCACAGTCACCCCTGATGTAAGCTGGGAAGGATGTATCATCTCCATTTCACAGATAAAACTAGCAAGTCATACCCCCTTGAGCTCACTTTGAGAAATAAAGGGAGGGCACTAAGACCCCACACCCCTAAGATGTCCCCTCACCCTGCCCTAGAACCGAATCATCTCGGGCTTTCACAGGGAAGCCCTCCTTCAGGTTGCAATAACTCCTTCACTGGCAAAGTAAGATGCTAATGATAGAAACCTCCAGTGGACAGCCCCAGCTCATCTGACTTCCCTCTCACTAATGAACACAGCCTCTTGGTGCCACAAAATCAGAAGTTGGTTAGGATCCCTTCTTTCCTTCTATTGGAATTCACCTGCTTCAGGTTTCACCAAATAATAAGCCTCAGAGCAACCAGTCAAGAAAACAGCCATGTAAACAATTTTTAAAGCAGTCCATGAAATTTCGAACAGTGGGACTAAACAGCTCTCCCTAGGCCAGACTCAGAAATTCTTCTTAATCATGCATCTTCTGAAGTCACTTCACCTGTCTAAGTCTTAGCTCCACCTGCAAAATGGGTCAATAATAACCTTCGTCCTGCCTCTCTTCAGAGGCAGGGAAAGATCAAAATTGTGTATTATTAGCACCTTATAAGTACTTCCATGGTGGCTCAGTAGTAAAGAATCTGCCTACAGAGCAAGAGACACAGGAGACACAGGTTTGACCCCTGGGTCAGGAAGATCCCCTAAAGGAGGAAATGGCAACCCACTCCAGCATTCTTCCCAGGAAAATCCCATGGATAGAGGAACTTGGTGGGCTACAATCCATAGCATTGCAAAGAGTTAGACACGAATGAAGCGATTTGAGTACCCAGCATTTTATGAATATGAGAGCCCCTCAATACTATTCAAGCAGGGAATTTCAAACCTTTAACTCAAGGGGCAGAGAGATGGTGTAGGAAAAGTGTTGGTCGATGGGTCAGAAGCTACTGGAACTGACATATGCATTGCAACCTGCATCCACGGGAAGAGAGATGCTGGGGTGACATGCACAGTCACGCAATGACCCCTCCCAGCACCCAGGCTGACAAAAGTCATCAGAAGATACAGTCAGAAATTCCTTTCAAAAAATCTCTTAGTTCAACAGTTTTATTCCCCAGGGAAGATAAAATGTATATACTTCCTGTAATCAATCACAAGCCTCTTGAAGCTTCAGTCAGAGAATTTGCACAATTCTAATTTGTAAAGGTGACAGACTAGAGGTGGAAAGTAACTATGGGGCCCTTTAATACATGTAAATGAGAACAGTACCCTGGTCTTTACTGAATTATAATGAACTCTCAGTTTTCTGCTAGACCAGAATGTTCAACTCGTAGATGACAGAGCCAGAAAACCTCCTGGAGGCCCTTTACCTCATGTATCCTCCCCGCTCCCATTTTACAAAGCGGGAGACTAAGACACATGTGACCTGCGCCACAAGGTGGAATCATATAAAAGCACATGCTGTACCCTCGCTGGACTTAATCCAGCATGTGTTTACTGAGAATCTACTGAATTCTTGGTGGGGAAATATAGATGAAAACACCAGAGAAACCACTGTCAAGAAAGCCAGACTCCACTAAGGAAGATAAACAAGTAAGCAGAAGTTTCTGGCATGAGTGGTATGGGCCATATTAACAAGGATACAAAATGCCATGTGGATGCAGACTTCAGAGAGGTCAGCTCCCCCCCGGGGTGATCAGAGAAGACTCCACCTGTGTGTGTACGCTTGCTCAGTTGCGTCCAACTCTTTGAGACCCTGCGGACTGTGGCCCACCAGGCTCCTCTGTCCATGGGATTTCCCAGGCAAGAATATTGGAGTGGGTTGCCATTTCCTTCTCTAGGGGATCTTCCCAACCCAGGGATTGAACCCAGGTCTTCTGCCTTGCAGATAGATTCTTTACTGCTGAGCCATAAGGGAAGCCCAAGACTCTGCCTAGGAGTTGGCATTTGAAGGTTCTAACCACACAGAGTGGAAAAGCATTCCAGGCAAAAGGAACAGAGAGAGCTAAGGCATGGGGGTGAAGAGAGAACACAGCATGCGCTGAGGGTTTCACACACACCGTTGCAAAGAGCAGGAGGGTTTGTACCAGCTGCTTCAGGATAATCTCGGACAATGTCAACAGTCTCAGCTGCTATCCTCCACCTCATTCGGCACGCTCCCGGGGGCAGAGGCCTGTGTCCACCTAATGGGCCAGTACGAAAACCTGGCCCAGTGCTGATGGCATTGTGGGGCTTAATAAATTCCCTTTGAAGATGAGAAGACTGTACGGGAGAAAAGAATTTGCCACTCAAGTGAGTCAGCCGGAACGGCAGGCGTGTCCTGGCTCCTCGGGCCAAGCACTAGGGCCGACGGGCCAGACATGCTGGGTTACTTCCCCCTGGGGCCACTGGATTCCACCTGGGGACATCGAGTCTTTTTTCAGCAAGTCGTTCCTAAGCCACGACACTCCTGGCTCATCCCTAGCCTTTGTAGTTTCACCAGCGTAATTGATCCCAGAGCTCTGCTTCCTCCATGCCCATTGGTTTCCTAGGAAGTGATGGTGTATCAGACGCCCTTAGAGCACCTGCGCAGCCTGGCCTCCTGGGGCAGAGATGGAGCGACATGTGAGAGGCAGACATAAATAGTCCTGAGTTCTGCAGTCATCCTTTTGGGTGCTCTGAGCTTCCTGTCCTGAGCTAAGGTTTTCTCCTGGGGTTAGCTGAGGCACAGAGAGATAAACAAAGCTTGAAAGTGACTCTCCCCACTGGAAAGCTAAAGGCACTTTCAAGACACTGCTTTCTCCTACCTTCTGATGAATGTGTCCCAGACTCGCCACCATCATACCCTGGGGAAGGCTCTCCAAGGTGTGTAGGTTGAGAGGAGAGACCACCTGAGGATGAAACTTCTTTCAGGCATCCTCCCACATATGTTGGGGCTACAGAATGTCAGAGAGCCAGGCAAATCTTGCCAGGATTCACCATGGCAGGAGAACCTGTCACCCCAGCGTTCAGCACTGAGCAGCCCAAACAAGCCCTAGTGACTAAGGTTTTTTTCCACTTACACCTGGCTCTTTTGCTTTCACCACACAATTATATTAGCAAATGAGATCCTTGAGTAAGCAAAACAGGTCCTTCACAGATTCTTTTGTAAGAACACATTCCTGAGCCTACTACAGATATTTAGAGTCAAGGAACATTTATTCACACAGGCTTTTCAAAATACACCTCCAAGCTACTTTCACCATGTCGTTGCCATGATCTGAAAACTCAAGTGTGTCCAGAAGCAGGCAGCCAGTGGCTTGCAACAACTGATAACTTGGCAGCAAAAAAAAAAAATTTAAAAGCAAGGCACAGATGCATATTCAACATATGTAACTGACAAAGGATTAATACCCTGAATATAGCAGAGAAATCCTATACATCCATAAGAAAAATTAAAAGCAATAGAGATACATTGGCAGACTGTACGAACATGCAAAGTACTGAAAGAAAAATGATTCTCAGCATATGGTAAAATGCTTAACTTAACTAATAAAGAATGCAGATTTTAAAAATTAAGAGATGCCATCTCACATCCATCAGATTAGCTAAAATTCTTGAAGTCTGACCATATGAAGTGAAGGAATAGAAACTTTAAAGCCCATTATTAAGAAAATGGGCTTAATAAATTGTAACACATTTAAGAAAAAGAAATGCAATATAGAAATTAAAGTGAATAAACTATGTACCAGCATCAAACATATTTAAAATAATAATATTGAATGAAAAAAGCAATTTGCAGAATAAGTCAGTATTATTACATCATTCATGCAAATTTTAGAAACATGAATCAACACTGTATACTGTCTTGGACACATGTCTATGGAATAAATGTACCCAGTATGAATAGGACAAAGGCGTCCCATCTTTGGATGGTGGTTGTTTGGGGGGTCAAGGAAAAGGGCTGGGAAAAGGTGAGTTAGACAGAGACTCAGTTGTTATGGGTAATGTTTGTTTCTTGTAAAAGCTGAAGCATGCCTTCAAATTCAGGGGGGTGGAAAGATGAACATAAATGTCAGGATAGGCTAGGTTTTGCTATGGTAACAAAAATCTGAATCATAGACACTTCAGACAACAGAGATTTGGCTTTTTTTGCTCATTCATGGTGGGTTGGCAAAGGGGCTCTGATCATTGTTGTTACTCACGGACCAAGTCTGACAGAACAGCCACCACCTTCTTGCAGGCAGCCATGCCAAGGAAAAGAAAGAACAATTACATGCTCCAGTCTAGAAGTGACATGGTCACCTCTTCTCACAACTAATTAGCCAGAACTAATTGTACAATCCTCCCTGGCTCAAGGGGCCAGGAAGTACAATTCCACTATAAGCTCAGAAGTGGATACAATTGGAAATATGTGGGTAATGGGCTTCCCAAGTGGCCCTAGTGATAAAGAATCTACCTACCAGTGCAGGAGATGCAGGTTCAATCCCTGGGTCGGAAAGATTACCCTGGAGAAGGGCATGGCAACCCATTCCAATATTCTTGCCTGGAGAATCCCATGGACAGAGGAGCCTGGCAGGCTATAGTCCATAGGGTGGCAAAGAGTTGAACACCAACTGAAGTGATTTAGCACACACATGCACTCAAGAAAGTTTATTGCAACGTTATAGTTTTCATCATCCTCTTTTTAAGTGTTTGAATTATGTTTCCTATTTCACAAAATAGAAAAAAAGAAAAAAAAAAGGCCCTGGTTTGGAAATCAGGAGACTTGCTCTTCCATTTGAGGAATGGAAGGTCTGTTCCTGGGCCTGTCGCCGTGACTGTAATACCCACACTGGGGTTCTACAACCATTGATTCCCCATGGAGGTGACACAAAGCAGATTGACCTTCCTTGCTGTTGTTTAGCTCCTTGGAAGCTAAGGAGTTGGCAGTAAGAAGCCTGATATAAGGAGAGGTGGTGCATGGAACATGGATTGTAAAGTCCAAAGACTTAACCAAGTCCTAAGAGACAACTAAGTCCCAGGTGGACCACTCACACTTCCTGTCACCTTAGGAAAATTACCATACCTCTGGGGCCTGTTTTCCTCATCTGCAAAATGGGCACAACAATAACAGCGACATCTCTGAATAGTTGTGATAAACAAATGAGGTATGGAAAGCGATTTGTAACTGTAACGTGCTGCACAGACGCTCACTATTATTACTGACCTAAATTTTGCTGCAAGGGAAGCCTCAGGCCAGATTTACATTTCTGGCCGACAATGACTCATACGACTTCCCTCAGCAGAGCCACCTGGTTGACAAAATAGGCCCAGGCATCATCCTGTGGTCCAACCGCTTGAAGAATCTATTGATTTCCTCTTGTGAAAGCGAGTCTGGGAACAGGGATGAAACACTATTGCAGATTCCCGAGGGAGAGTAAGAGAGGAGGGTGTGATTCCTCAGAGCACAACCCTGAGGGGGCGAGGTCCTGGGCCGGGATTGAATCTGGGTCCCTGGGACTCATCAAATATTGGAGCTGGAAGATTATAGAAGGGAGAGAACAGCTCTTCCAATCCCCTCTTTTTCCAAATGAAGAAACTGAGGCCAAAGAGAGGCAAAAATGATGATCCTTTTCAACCAGCAATAGGTAATCACAAGACCTGGCATGCACCCTGGGGTCTTCCATTCATTTAGAGTGTAACCAGGGCAAGCCCCTACCAAATACCTCAGTTGCCTAACTTGCAAAATAAGGGGATTGAACCTGACCCCCATAGTTATCTCTCATCTGTTGTTTTGAAAACACCAAATTCTATCAAGGTTGAAATGCAGCAGAATCCTCCCTAAAAATGAACTCTCTGGTCCAGGCTACTGACTTTGCAGGTCTGACTCTCAGGAGTCATCGTCCCCTCTCCCCACACACCGTGAATGCCACCTGTTTACCTTCCTCTCTGTCTGGCCCAGAGGCTGTTTCTTGATGTAATGCCTGTATCCTCTGGGCCCTTGGAGGCTTAATGCTCCCGACTCTGCCCTTACTCAACAAATATCCCCATCTGCCAGTGTTACCAGCTCTGGGTTTGAAGCCAGGAAAACCTTCCTTAGGCAGCAGAGAACACAAGACATAACTCAGGCTGAAGCTCCCAGGCACCTGGGTCTGGCCTCAACGTCACTCCCAGAGGATGCTTTGCACGGCAATATAGCAGCTGATGACACTTCCCCAGAGATCACAGGAAGCTATACAGCCAGATGCGAGGGCAAGTCTGACCCGCTGGCTGCAGGTGCATCCTGCTGTGACACAGGACACAAACTCCACGGGCGACATCCCACACCTTAGGGCCTGGGGCCTTGCCCCTGAGGCTGCCATAGGCCCCTCCCCACAGATGCTAAGTCATCCCACTAGCAATTCCCAAGAACAGAGAAAAGACTAGCGTCTCCATCTGTAGTAATAAGAGGCAGCCCCTACACCTGCCAGGTGCTTCACCTGCAAGGCACTTGTCAGTCTAAGAAGCCCCTTCGTATTCATTGGCTTATTTGGTTTTTATGAAGAACTGAGAGCTGGCCAGTTAAAGGTTGATTCTCAAATGTTCTAGATGAGGAACTTCATGTGACACTCAGACAGGTTAGAGGATTAAGGTCAGATCTTCTGACTCTGATCTCTACTCTTTCATCCATAGTATAATGAAAGTATTATCATCATATTACAAAATACATTAATGACCAAGCCAGAAGGCCAGGATTTCAACTGGTTTCAAATAAAAAGACAATCATCAGCTCACTTCTTCCCTGCAACAATCAGTTTAGGAGAAGAAACCACTTCTGAAACCAAAACAGCATTTATATTGTGATTTGTGTCGTACCTGGTCTCTCGAATCCAGGTCTTGAATATCTTCCCACTCCTTGTCCACTTTCACCCTCTAACTGGATTTTTGAGTCAGTGCGATTGAGGAAAGAAGGACAGAAAGCAAACATTCACCTGAATCTTGCTTGATGTACCAGTTGTGTGTGTGTGTGTGTGTGTGTGACAACCTGAGAATGTCTCCTTAAAGGGATGTATAAGGCTGGTTATAGCAGTAACTCCTTCCCTACTGGTTCCTACTTCTCTCAGTGATCTTTGCCATACATCTGAAGCTAACATAACTTTGTTAATCAACTGTACTCCAACATAAAATAAATTTTTTAAGAAAATTTAAAAAATCCTCAGTGGTTCCTCATTGCTTAAAGTGATCCTCAGACCAGCAGCATCAGCATCGCTTCAGAGTTTTTTCCAAATGCAGAATTTTAGGCCCCGCCCATTACTGCTTCAGAATCTGATTCTAATAAGATCCCCATGTGTCTGCACGGGAGGCTTGAGAAATACTGACATAAAGAATCTGACCCAGATTGCTGACGCTGGTAAAGTCCAAGTCACCCTGGCTGCTTAAAGACAACCCTCACCAATACCCACATCCTCACATTTCCCCTCTTACCTTTGCTCCTGTAACTCTTCTTCCCCTGGTTTTTCCCTGAACCAGGTAACCTCCCACTCTTTGAAGTGTGTCTCAAAACCACCTCCTCCAAGAAGCCAAGCCAGATATTCCTATATAGGAATGATCTTTCCTTCCTTTAAATCGCAATGCCACAGAACTTGTACTTTCTATCTTGGATTATAATTGTTATGAGCATGACTTATAGCTCTCTCCAAATATGAGCTCTTCAAGGTCAGAGTTTAGGTCTGACTCATTTCTATATTTCCCCAAATGATCCAATACTTTGCAAAGTTCCTACTATAATCTGCTTCCTCAATACATTTGTCTTTAATATTTCTAACAGATATATCCAGGAAGATTAAGAAATTCAGTATCCTTGTGATTTTAGACAACCATGACCAAACCTGAATACAATCTAAACTTGGAAATGTTCACCTAAAATATTCAGTCACTGTCATGAAGCTTATACACAGATATTTTTCCCCACTGCCCTGCCATATACACACTATGTGCATCCCATTTGTTCTTTACTGTTAGAAATGCAATTGGCCAGATAGTACTAAGAGGAGAGGGGAAATGATTGCTATACACATGATGTGCCAATTCCACACTGATTTAGCATCTTAGCAACAAAAGGAGAATGGAACATAGTACCCAGATTCCAACATCTCCATCAGGACCTACATTTGGGGCAAGCAAAGGTTCCCTGGCCCTCGTTCAGTCACTTAATGGAGAAGATTCCAAAGACAGAATGCCACTGGTGTTCTTCCAATTATAGAGTCATCTGATTAGAATTACAGTAAATGCATAGCTCAGTTTGCATTATCCTGATGTGACCCGCGAACCAAGCCACCCTTGTCAGAGCGTATGAGGGGACTGAAGTCTGAAGGTCCACTGCCTCATCACATTGGGGCACTCACACCAGTGCTAACCTGGAAAGGGGGACACACACAAGTTAGGACACTCCATGTCTGGAGACCCTAGAGCCCTGGGACTGGAGCTTGTTGCTTAATGTAGGAAGAAACACCCAAATACCACACACTCCAGACATCAAAGCAACCTAGAATTTTTGGACAAAAAGAGATTTGTCTTGGGGATAATTTTAGAATTAATTGTTTCAGTTATTCCCAGCCTGTCAGCATTGAACCCTGTGAGGCTGTCAATGAAGCACGAGCTTGTTCAACCACAGAGTGGGATCATGGCTTTGGGGTGATGGCTAAATGGAATTTCTTGCTCTGTCTGGCTATAGAAGAACATGGCAGGAATTCTACAGAATCAGAGACTCATCCGTCCCCTCTCACCTCTTCCACTTAGAGCATGAGGTCTGGGAATCATTAGGGTGTTGAACCAAACCTGACTGTTGTGTTATTGTTTCTGATTTAACTACCAGACTGTTAAGCATTACTGCCCCAAACCCAGCTGGAGGGTGGTACCACACTTTGAAGCCACCGAGTCAAAGTGCTACTAGATGAAATTCTGCTCTACTGGACCATGAAATAGGTTTTCCAAGGGACAGAGAATGACAGACACGCAAGCCGTAGCTAAAGCTGTCTCACCAGAGTGGTAACGCTCACAGTGGAGCAAAAAGAAGCGCTGCCGTGTGATGGAAACCTGTCCACATCCTCAGTAGAGCTAGGTCAGATCACAACCAGAGGGCACTTCGGAGACCAGCTCTGGAACCTCTGTTTCCTCATCTACAAGACCAAATGCATAGATGCATAATGAGAGACACACAGTTACATTATTCTTCTTTTCTTAAGGTAGCAGTTGAATTCTCCTGCCACAACTTGGTAGCTGGGTGACTTTCTAGATCTCTTTCTTCATTCAGACCTACCTACCTCACAGGGTTATCATGAGGGTCCAAAGAAAATGGAATGAGTTGGGGGTTGGTATGAGTTGGGAGTTGCTCTGATTCAATTCAGGAAGATGAAATCTATTTTCTTATTTTGTATAAATCTTATAACCTCAGATATGCAGATGACCACCCTTATGGCAGAAAATGAACTGAAGAGCCTCTTGATGAAAGTGAAGGAGGAGAGTGAAAAAGCTGGCTTAAACTCAACATTCAAAAAACTAAGATCATGGCATCTGATCCCATCACTTCATGGCAAATAGATGAGGAAACAATGGAAACAGTGACAGACTTTATTTTCTTGGGCTCCAAAATCACTGCAGATGGTGACTGCAGCCATGAAATTAAAAAGATGCCTGCTCCCTGGAAGAAAAGTTATGAGCAACCTAGACAGCATATTAAAAAGCAGAGACATTACTTTGCCAACAAAAGTCCATTTGGTCAAAGCTATAGTTTTTCCAGTACTCATGTATGGATGTGAGAGTTAGACTATAAAGAAAGCTGAGCACTGAAGAATTGATGCTTTTGCAATGTAGTGCTGGAGAAGACTCTTGAGAGTCCCTTGGACTGCAAGGAGATCCAACCAGTCCATCCTAAAGGAAATCAGTCCGGAATATTCACTGGAAGGACTGATGCTGCTGCTGAAACTCCAATACTTTGGCCACCTGATGAGAACTGATTCATTGAAAAAGACTCTGATGTTAGGAAAGATTGAAGGCAGGAGGAGACGAGGACAAGAGAGAATAAGATGGTTGGATGGCATCACCAACTCGATGGACATGGGTTTGAGCAAGCTCCGGGAGATGGTGATGTGTCGCAAAGAATCTGACACAACTGAGTGACTGAACTGAACTGAACTCAGTACTGAAGAAAGGACAAAGCTCCTCCCCAACAGGCTTTCTTATAGCATTGAGGCACTTTACCTCTTTCCTTTCCTGGTCTGCACCAACTCTGGGGAGCAGAGTTGTATTAAAATCAGGGGAGAGAATTCTCTTGTGGTTTAGTGTAGTTAGGACACCAAGCTTCCACTGAAGTGGGCCTGGGTTTGATCCCTGGTTGGGGAACTAAGATCCTACAAGTCCCATGGAATAGACAAAAAAAAAGAAAAAAAGAAATCAGGGAATATACAGGAAGCAAATCATAGAATATGTATGTGTGTAAAATACATATATATATATGAATAATTGTATGTATGGTATTATATTTTATGTGTGTGTATGTATGTACTTACATATATGTATATATGAACATGTAGAACTGTATGTTTTATTTTAATTTACCAAATTTCACAAGCAAACTTTTAACTATCAGGGAAATTCATTCTCAGTTAGCTAGAAATAGAGCAATGGAGGTAGGAGTGAAGAAGAAAGCTCTAATTATTGGTTGTTGAGACCAAACCAATCTACCCATCCCACCCAGCTATTCCTGATCATGCCATCCATCACCTTGAACTTGACCTGCCTTGCTCTGAGCAGTCACTGCATTGCCTGTGTTAAAAAATGAAAGTGAATTTGGTATTAGCTCAGACTTACGGGGCCCTCATCAACGGAAAAACTTGAAATTATGTGGAAGTCATCCATGAAATGCTGGTACTGAAAACGGGAGGAAAAAAAAAACCTATTTGCTGCTTGGGATTAGGTGATAGGGCATCAGCAAGCAAGAAAGGGGGCCCTTCCAGTAGCAAACATGGGCAGACAGCAATCCAAAACCCAGATTTGAGTTCAGATTCAACAAAACCCAGGGTCTTCCTGGAGGGCTTCAATTCCTAGAGGCACAGCAGGTCAGAGACCTTGGACCAACCACCTTGTTTTGGAGTTGGAGAAATTTCCCTCTGATCTGGCAAGTGACTATGTTCAAGGTCACACATTCAATACATGGCAGAACCAAGGCTAGAGGTCAAATGCCCACTGACATTCTGAGGACCGTTCCTCCCTTCACACTCTCAAGGATGAGAATATACTGAATAACATGGACACACTTTCTCATTGGTCTCTGAAGGTTGCGGGATCTCAGTGTTCTTAGGCTCTTGAATAACAACCGGAAAACTCTGCCAGGACTTTCACTCTCAGAAAGTGGCAGCTCAGTGCTGTGGAAATCTGGATTCTCCCCCCAGCTCAGACACTAATCCTTGTGTCTGATGTGCTTTGGCTCCAAACTGAAGCCCCTTTGTAGCCCAGGAAGGAAAAGCATGCTAGAAATGGAGGGATATTAAAGCAGCGTTCTCTTCTCACGAGATTTCCAAGGAGCACAGAGGGGATGTCAGTGCCCTGCACCTCTTCACATCCCACCTCCTTACTTAGAGATAGGTAGATGTAGAAATAAAGTCTCACATCTGTCTACTAGAAGCGGACATCATGAAGCCCTGGGCTGTGTGTGAGTGTGGGCAGGTATGTTTAATTAATACTCTGAAACTCTTTTCTCACTTTTTATATCAGCTCCAAATTGTTAATCCTTGAGGAAATGTCTCTAGACAACTTGTATTTTGTCATTTCTTATTATCAGCATTCTGCAAAGCACACAGGTGAGTTCTATTACACTCTACAAACGAAGACGCTAGGACCCAAAGGTCCTAGTCACAGAGCAAAGCCAAGGACTATCATCAGTACTAGACACAGCTGCTGTTTCCCAGGATAAGCATTAGGGCATGGCTTCAATAACTGGACTCAGGGATCCCAATGATGTGCCAACAGCTTCTAGACCACCCTGCATTATTATTTTGCTAGGATGCTTGTTACATCATCTGTCTCCTTTTTGTCAAAGCCTTTCTACTGGGATGATATTCTCTGCCCCCTACCCCTGTCTCCACCATCCATTCAGCACACACACACAGAGAGAAACTAATTACTTCTATATATTTTTTTAAAATTCAACTTAAGTGCTGTTTCTTCAAAGCTGTCTTTCCTTACCACCACATTCCCCCAAAATGCATCCTCCCGTTCCGTGGTCTCTCACATCATCTTCCTTTCCTTCTAAACACTCTCCAAGTTTACAAACATCCATTGAATTGTGACCTTCTGATATGGGTCCCTAACCTCCCTGATGGCAGGGACTGTCCCTGTTTTTTATGTTCTGTTGTCCCCTAAACCCTGGCACCTGATATCAAGGGAGCAGTAAAGGGAGTAAATGCAAAGAAGAGCTGGTGGGTGGGTCAGCAGGAGAACACACAAATACTCAGAGCTTCAGTGGTTCTCTCTTAATGGTGGGGCTCTGAAACCTTAGCTCAACAATCCGACAGCTCCCTGACATCTGCTAAGCCGCTCTACCCTCCTTTATGCCTGCCATTTCCTGTACTTCAGCCTGTACTTCCTGTATCTCAGCCCTGGCTTCCTTCCCTACATACGCTGTCTATACAAGCCTCAGTCTTTTTTTTTTTTTTTTAAGCCTCAGTCTTGATGTCAGTCAGAAAGTCACTCTGAAAGAGACTCACAGACTTAGAAAACAAACATATAGTTGCCTAGGGGAAGGGATACTTAGAGAGTTTGGGATCGACATGTACACACTGCTTACTCAGAATGGATAACCAACAAGGACCTATTACACGGCACATGGAACTCTGCTCAATGTTATGTGCCAGCTTGGATAGCAGGGAGGTTTGGGGGAGAATGGATACGTGTATATGTATGGCTGAGTCTCTTCACTGTTCATCTGAAACTGTCACAACATTGTTGTATTGGCTATACCTCAGTACAAATAAAAAGTTTAAAGTTTGAAAAAAAAAAAAGAAAAGTCACTCCAAGAAATCTTCCTTGAAATCTTCATAGAATATGAAAAACCCCTTCCTCTGCTTTCCCACTGCTTCCCGAGGTCAGTGTTACAGTTGCCCGTGCTGAGCCCCTGCCTCCTCCATCTCCACAGCCCCCGTGAGGGCTCTGCTCATCAGTGGTGCTCAGATAATCCTGAGTGAGTCAATCAAAGGTTCAAAGTTTTCCAGCATGCCATGGTGACCTTCTCAAGAGCAAGATGC
Source organism: Cervus canadensis (assembly GCF_019320065.1). Taxonomy (NCBI): domain Eukaryota; kingdom Metazoa; phylum Chordata; class Mammalia; order Artiodactyla; family Cervidae; genus Cervus; species Cervus canadensis. Next base: position 55,243,523 of record NC_057392.1, on the reverse strand, counting down.
TTCTATTAACCTCTCCAGTGCTACGCTTTGCACCCAGAAGGTGTTCAACCATGAGTTGACTGGAATGCCATCCTCCCCCAGACATGATAGAGCAATCACAGAGGAATGTAGTGGAAAGAGTGTGAACTTGGAAATTGTTCTGATATACTTGCTATGTGACCTTGGGAAAATGGCTTAATGTCACGATCCTCGTGTTCCCCATCTGAGAAGAACACCACTTGCCTAAGGCCACTGTGATGGCAGATGGATGTTAACAGATCTGGCATGTGCCTGGCACCCCAGAGGTGTTCCGCCCACATCAACTCCTATTTCTCTTTTTGTTTCTTGGAGTCACAGAGACTGGTCAGCCTGACTTCCCCCTCGGCCTCCCAGGAAGCAAACGAGGGATTGGAACCCGGAGTCTGAGACCCATTCCCTCGTTCCAGTCTGGCCAGCAGATGGCAACACCCATGCCGGGTGACTCCTGTCAAACTCTTTCCGTCCTGACAGAGGGGAAGGTGACTAGAATAGGCTCAAAGGGTGACTCAGCTCCAGTGACTAAGGTGAGGAGGTGGTAGTAGTGGGAAGGGTATGGGGGTTGAAGAGGAAATGAGTGAATACACTATCTGATGAAGGATGCTCCAAGATAAAGGGACTTGACCCTGGTAAATTCCTGGCTCTGACACAGTGCAGACAGGCGGGGCCTGAGCGCCCTCCCTTGACCCCCTCACCTCACCTCACCATGAACTAACTCCTACCAGCCCAGAGGGACCTTCCATAGCAGATGCTGGATGTCCTTCTGCCCTCTGGAGGCTTTTATCCCAAGGACTGAGACACATCTGAATACCAGTTTTGATAAACTGGTTTTAAAAAGTATCCCTTATCACCAAAATCATTGTGAACGGGTTCTAATTCTGACAGCTGCCCGACTGCCAACCTTGGCTTCGCTCAGGGTCCATACTGTTTTTTCTACCTATATCATCACTTTAACATCCCCATACATGGCACATGCAACAAGTTTAAAACTGAAAATGCCCCACCTACCCACCTCCCTCAGCTCTTCTTCTCATTAGCTGTACTAACATCTACCCAATCACCTAATCTAGACCCCTCCTGGGCCCCTCCTTGACCCATACTCCCCATCACTCCACGATCCAGGTCAATTTCAGTTCTTGAATATCTCACTCCATTTCTTCCTCTCCTTCCCTACTTACAGCTGACTCTTCTGAGTGAGAAGAGTGGCCTTCTGATACTATTTACTACGACTCTTTCAGGCATGTTCTAACTGACCCCTGTCTCTCATCAGTCTTTTCCAGACTGTCCACAGAATGCTATGTCCAAACCGCACTTATAACGTTATTCTCATCCTACGTAACATCCTGCAGTGCTTTCCCAATTCCTAAAAGAAACAGCCCAGACTGCTCAGTCTGGTGATCCAGGACCTGTCCACCTTCTGGTTTCTTCTGGTTTCGAAAGCTTATGCACACAGACATCCCCTGGGGGAGCCAGTCCTCAGAATCCTGGTATCAATAATCTCTTTCCTCCTCTGGGTCTTTGAACATGTTGCTCTTTCTCACAGGTAAGCATTTCTCTGCCTTTGGCAACACTGTTTATCTTTCTAGATTCAGCTAAAATGTCACCTCTGTTGATTGGCCCTTTCAGATGCTCAGAAATGCACTGGTACCTCCTTCTCTGAGCCCTCTCTCAAAACATGGTCACTCTCACTAAGCACCATTGTGACTTCTTGTTTATACACGTCTCTGTCCAACAGACTGGAAGATTCTTGGAGGCAGATCCTTCCACAGAATGCCTACGTAGATGTTTTTTGAATAAATGAAATATTAAGACAGGCGTGCATGCATGTTGCTCAGTTGTGTCCTACTCTTCGCAACTTCATGGACAGTAGCCCACCAGGTTCCTCTGTCTGTGGAATTCTCCTGGCAAGAATACGGAAGTGGGTTGCCATGCGCTCCTCCAGGGATCTTCTCAAGCCAGGACCAAACTCGCGTCTCCTGCATTGCAGGCGGACTCTATGGTTGAGCCATGGGGGAACCCCAAAAGATAGGCATGAGGTAATAAACACAGTCACTTTTATCCTCTGATCCTCAGTGTTCCCAGCCACAAAATAGGCATCTGATCCAAGTACCTCACAACTCTATAAGGCTTAGACTTTATACTGCACCATCCTTCAAAGACACAGCTCACACTCCCAGCCTACACATTAGTAGGAGATATTGCTGAGTTATTTTTCCCGAGGAAGGAGTGGGACTGTGGGTCCACCCACATGGCAGTGACTGGTCTCAGAATCTCTGATTGAAGTCACAGAACTGCTCAAAGCCAGTGCTCTATAGGGGGACCCAGAAACCCAGGACCAACCCTACCATAGGCTGGGACTCTGACCATGTCCCCAGTAAGTCATGGGCACTGTCTGCCCACGTGGGCGCTTGTCTGTGGGCACTCACACAGCGATTGCCACAGTCCTCAGACAGGCACTGAGGATGACACATCGGTGCAAAGGAAGTCACCCACGCAGTCTCACCTCCCCCGGTAACCTCTCCATGGTCACCTCACCTCCCAGCACCACTCCCACACTCACAGCCTCACGGGGTTTTGGGTTGTCTCTCTGAGAACCTGGACCTCTGAACCTTGAGCCACAGCATCTTTCAGGAGGCAACAGGTGAACCCATGTTCTGATGGCTTTCCTCCTCTGACCCCCATTATTAGTTGCCCCTCACCGAACAGCTTCTGTCAACATGCTGGGATGAGCAAACTCGGGCTCACCTCGCAGCTTTCTCTGGGAAAAGCATTTGATCTCCCTGAGCCTCAGTTTCCTCATATATAAAATGGCACTAGTGGCTCTGCTCAGCTTTTTTACATGGGTGCTACCAAGATGCAACGAGCTAATAGGTGTGATTGTGTCCTGTAGATTATAGGCACAATACAAATGTGTAGGATTCACAGGAGTAATAATATTAGTAGACACTAGGTTCTGTCTCTAAGGAAAATGCAAAGGGAGAATTCAAATCCAAATATTTATTGAGTACTCACTGTGTGCCAGACACAGTACAGGGGATTGTCGCCAATCCTAACCGTAACTCTTCTATAACCAAATTCATTAGTGCTATAGCTTAATATTTATATGTCTGAAGTCTAAAGTTCCATGTTTCAAGATACATATATATGCATGTGTTTGTGTGGGTATATATATATATAAATTCATGCATTTTACATATATGGGAATAGACACATTATTTGCATATTTACAGGTGTGTGTGTGTGTGTGTGTGTATGCTTGAGAGAATAGACTATTTGCCCAGGAGTCAGGAATGAAGTGTAACGAAAGAGTCATGAGTTTTGGAATAAGACATACGCACCTAGGTTCAAATCCTGACAATGTTTCTATGATTTAGGAGCTTTTTGACTTGAAACAGGTGTTAAATTCACCAAAGCCTCAATTTCTCTATATTAACCACAGAAGTAATAAAAGCTGTCTCCGAGTTCTGTTGTGCAAATTAAACCATGCACACAAAATGCTAAGCATTGTCTACACAGAGAGGGCTCCATAGATGCCACCCCCTGGACTCTGCGCTGAGAGTTCCCCTCACACGCTCTGTGACCAGGAGCAAGCCACACAGGCCCCTGCCATGCATTTTCTACAGAATGAGAGGGCTGGACTCCATTCCCGGATTCCTCCCAGCCCCAGGACACCAGGGTCATACAGCGAGTATCTGCTTCATGCCTGTTCGTGGATTTCAGTCATGAGCTCAGCCCAGGCAAAGGCCCCAGGCCTGGGGTTCCCTCCCTTCCCAAAGCGTTTCCTTTCTCCGAACGTGCCATTTGCCGGCCCTCATATTTTCAATACAGGGTCCATTGATGGCTCTGAAAATGAATGTCCAGTGCAGCTGCGGGGCCACTTGAGCCCTCCGAGCAAGCGCTCTCAGGCCGCTCCGTCTGAGAGCTCTGTGTTTTCAGAGCCTGTTGTTGCCAGGCTGTCTGGAATCCTCAACACCTGCACATCAGCTTCCTGGGCCCTTTCCCTCCCCTCCCCCGCCGCACCCTCGTCTCCCATTTGCATCTGAAATGCAGCTGCTGGGGCCCTGCGGAGGGGAGCCCGGTGGACAGGACATCGCCTTGTTTGGTCTCCCTCCCTTGAGTCCAACTGAATCTGAGCCACCTCTGTGAGAGGACTCTTGTTGCCCCTTCATTATGTTTAAATGAGCCTCCTCTGTGGGAGAAAATTTTTTTTTAATAAAATAAAATAAAACCACCACAAAGGACCAAAGCAGATGACATCTGTTCTTTTGATGAAAGCTTTTTCTGTCCTGAATTAGACTTAAAAAAAAAAAAAGAGAAAAAAAGCATGGGGCTGGGCTTCATTTGTACCATTTCTCCCCTAAAAAACAAACAAAATGAGTCTCGCTTGGGGCAAAGGAGTGTGGAACAGGTAACCAGGAGGGAAGGAGAGAAAAGGAACCTTCCTTCTTCCTGGGGGTTCTGCCCTTGTCACACATGGAATATTCAGACACCATTCCGTTAAGTACGTTCGAATGTATATTCTCTGTGTTCATTTTATGGGCGAAATATTTAACAACTCTTTAGCCGTTATCCCAACCTTCCCCAGCCATTTCTTTTGATTGAATACCGCAGGTGGGTCTGATGCAGGTGGTACCTGGAATATGGCATAAGAAACAATGACCTACATGCTGATAACCCCCAAATCTTTATCTCCATCTCTGCTCTTGTCTGCACACTAAACTCCTCAACCTAGCTCCCAGGCTGAACTTCACCTCTTCTCTGCCGACACCTGTTTCTTGCTCTGGGTTATTATCTCACTAAACGTACCCACTCGGATTCCTGGGTGTCCTCCTCTATACTCCCTCCTCCCCTAGCACCTTGCATCCAACCCGCTGCTGAGTCCTGTCCATGTTCCCCCTAAATAACTCTTGGTCCCTCCTCATGTCTCCTTCTCCATTGTCACTGCCTGAATCCAGGCCATCTTCTTCACTAGCTTGACTTGTCTGTATATGCCCCACCTAGTAGCCAGCATTGCTGATGATGACCATTCTTTGAGCAAAACACTTGATGATTCTAGGATAAAATTGAACTCCCTGAGCTTGGCTTCCCAGAACGTTCATGAGCAAGCCCCTGCCTACTTCTCTGACTCATCCTATTGTCTATCCTCTGCTCCAGCCCAAGCAAACATCCTTCAGTCTCTACCTTGATTCATGCTGTTTCACCAGGGGCCTTGGCATACGCTGGTTTCTTACCTTTCTGACTCTCTGCATGTAGATTTCCTCTACTCACTTTCCTGGTCCCAGTTTAAATGCCACTCCTCCAGGAAACCTTCCCTGACCACACCTCTGTCCCTCTTCCCCAACCCTGACCTCCACCAGACTAGGCTCCATGCTTCTGCTCTGTTTTATTAGGGACTGTGTGCTACCCGCCCCCCCTGCCAGAGCCCTTGCTCAGTTCATTGTTATTACTTATTTAATACTCTGTCTTCTCCACTGAAAAGTCGACAGCAGCAGAGTAGGCATCTCTTTTTATTTGCTCTAATTTACTGACATGACACAAGCCTTTCAACTGATAAACCTCAATGCTCCTACTCCTTTGCTCAAAAGACCTCTTTCAGCAACAGGGGCAGGGGAGAGGAGAGGTCATATATTTTTGAAATAGAATTCTTCCTCTGGAACTTTAGATATATTTCAAAGTAGCGCCATAAATCTGGACGAGGAAAGTGTCTACAGCTTCAATCTTATCTCGAGGCCCCAGTCATGCACAACCATCTTTGATGCAAGATGAAGGTAAGTCTCCTTTATGTACAAAATTAGCCTGATAACAGAGCTCCTCACCTCCATGTTGAAGTCCTGGAGACCTTTGCCCCCTGAAATTTTTCTCCTCCATCTGCCTCATCATCCCTGAGGTTTGCCAGACTCCTTCCACAGCACAGAACATGGTAGAGTAAGAAGGAGTTGGGCAGGAAAGGGCACCAACTAGCTTTGATTGATGACCAGATCCCGGACATGCTTCACATAATCTCCCCAACAGCTCTGTGAGGTAGGCACCAACTTCCTGCATTTACTATGGAAACCGTGGCACAGACAGGTAAGGTGACCAGCTGTGCTCACACGCCTGTGAATGGAAGAGGTGGCCCGTGAACTCGGATCCACCCACTCAAATGGGTCAACTCTTTGATTCCAGGCTGGCACTTTTAAAAGGGGGGGACGTCCCTGAAGAGGAGTCTGACACAGAGCTGGAAGCTCTCTCCCAGCACAAGCACCTTAGCAAAATCCTGCTTAATCTTACTTCAGAAAACACAAAGGCAGAAGGGCCAAAATCCAGTTATACTGGAAAGCATATGGCATTGGAGAGAAGAAGCTAGAAACCAAGAGGTTCTCTCATTGCTTTCAAATGTCGCCTGCCTAGTCATATCTCCCAGGCAGGCATCATATGGTCCAGGGCAGGTCCTTGGTCTTCTACAAGCATCTTGCCACATCTCTCATCCACTTAGCTTCTTGTGGGTAGTCAGAGACCCTACGATTTTAAGGGAACTGATTTTTTAAAGAACCCTCTCTGAATGAGAACCCAACTACTTTTCTCTAGCCCAACGTAACAAGCTGAGGGTTCTATTTTGACAGTGGGATTTGCTAGCATTTGGGTGGCATCTTCTCTGTTTCTTTTTCTGCTCATCTCACATTCTTTCTAGGATTTTTACCCTTGGGAAGTGGAAATGGAGCCTGATTGCAAAATCAGACAGTGGGATGGTTCTACTAAAGACCGCTTTGTTCACTAGATTGCTAGTTATGAATGAGTGGGGGAAACTGAATTTGCTTACCATTAGAACCCCTCCGCACACTGGAATTCTAGAGGCTGAAATCTAGCACACACACAGAGCTGAGATGGAAAATCCAATGTGAGGTCAATGCTCAGAATTTATTCATCTCCTAAACTCAACCCACTTCTCCACTTTCTTAACAAACGGGTAGACCAACTGTAATGATAGTCTTCTACCATGCTAGGCTAAATCACATGGATTCTGGAGAAGCCAAGGAGCAGGGAGAAGTGAAAACAGCTGATGAATAATCAGTTCATATTTATTGAGCATTAAGTATCAAATATTGTAAAAAATACTGCTGCATCTGTGATTTGCATGTGTACTTAGTCATTTCAGTCATGTTTGACTCCTAGCAACCCCATGGATCGTAGTCCTCCAGGCTCCTCTATTCATGGGATATTCCTGGTGAGAATACTGGAATGGGTTGTCATGCCCTCCTCCAGAGGATCTTCCTGACCCAGGGATCGAACCTACATCTCCTTCATCTTCTGCACTGAAGGTGAATTTTTTACCACTGAGTCCATTTTATTTCATCTTAAATAAGGCTGTGAGTTTGGTATTTTTAACTCCCATTTTATAGATACATCGAATTCAGAGATAGTCACTGGCTCTCCAGAAGACACATAGTTCCCTTTGATTCTTTTTATTCTCAGCCTCTTGCAGGTTTCTGTCTCCATCCTAGAAGAAATTGCGGAACCAAAAAGAAAACAGAATCAGGGGTTCCACAGGAACATACTTGGATAAACTCTCAACTCTGGCATCCCAGGGCAGGAAGGGATGAAGGGAAGAGAGGCCAATAGATATTATGGGGACTGGATTTGGAGCCATTTGAGAAGAGAAGGGGAGAACAGTGGCATTTTTGTGCTTAGTATCTTCTCCAAGCTTTTGAGCATCTCTTTTAAAATCTCCAAATTTATTTAGACCAGGCATCCCCAACCTCTGGGATTTAATGCCTGTTGATCTGAAGTGGAGCTGGTGTAACAATAATAGAAATAAACTGCACAGTAAATGTAATGGACTTGAATCATCCTGAAACTATTCCCCAACACAGTCCATGGAAAAATTGTCTTCCTTGAAACTGGTCCCTGGTACCAAAAAGGTTGGGGACTGCTGATTTATACAAGAAACTCCTAAAGAAGGAAGGAGTGGTGAAGAGTGAGCCTTGAACTGTTGGATAACATGTTTCCCATGATTTTCCTGGCCTGTTAAAGGCAGGGACAATGACCAAAGGGGCTAAGGGGAAGGAGATCCAGCAACAGAGTGGTTACCCTTGCCAGGCACAGGATGAAGGAGAAGGGCTGTGTCTAATTCCTGCCACATGAGCGAGTGAACTTTGAACAGAAAGAGAAAAACAAAAACAAAACTCTCAGTCTCACATTCCTTCCATGTCCAACCAACATCCTAATATCTCAAAGTTCAGTGTAAAACAAATATCAAAATGAATTTGATTTTTTCATTTTGTTAGCTGTAGAATAAAGATGGCTACTGTGGCTCAGTGGTAAAGAATCTGCCTGCTAATGCAGGAGACCCATTTGATCCCTGGTCTAGGAAGATCCCCCTGGAGAAGGAAATGGCAATCCAGTACTCTTGCCTGGAGAACCCCATGGAGCCTGGTGGGCTACAGTCCACGGGGCTGCAAAGAGTCAGACATGACTTAATGACTGAGCTTTGAGCTCTTGATTCCCATTTTATGGCTAAGAAATTTTAATATTTGTGATAGTCAATGGGCTGCCCATTCTTTCTTTCTTAAATATTAATTAAGCTTCTATGATGGGCCCAGAACTGGACACAATGGCAAACAAACCAAATATAAAGCTTATAGGCTAATGAGAAAGCGAATAATAAAATTAAAATTCAGCACAGAAATAAATACAATTACAAACTATTATAGAGTAATGCGAGGGGAAGTCTTCCCTGGTGGCTCAGTGGTAAAGAATCGCCTGCAATGCAGGAGACGCTGGTTCAGTCCTTGGGTGAAGAAGATTCCCTGGAGGAGGGCACAGCAACCCACTCCAGTATTCTTGTCTGGAGAATCCCATGGACAGAAGAGCCTGGTGGGCTACAGTCCATAGAGTTGCAAAAAGTCAGGCATGACTGAAAAAACTTAGAATGCACGAATGCAAGGAAAACACACTGGGAAACATGAGGGAAGCCCTATCTAAAGAGGTGGCATTATTCTGTGAGCCAGGACAGGAACCGAGGGGCAAGCAGGCAGCAGAAACCACCTGTGCAAAGTCCCTGAGGCTGGAAGCCAAGCAGCCAGTGTTGCAAGGAGTGTAGAGAGAAAGAAAAGGTCAGAGGGCAAGGCAGGGGGCACTTTGTGTCAGAGGGCTTTCTAAGCCATAGTGAGAACTTTGAATTTTATTCTAAGCAGTGGAACGGGAACCCATTGAAGGATTTTAGACATGGAAGAGACATGATCTGATTAATATATTTTTCAATTACCCCACTAAATTGTGGAAAATGGAGTGGATGAGGATGGGGGAAATATTGCTGAAGTCCCTATAAAAGCTGATGAACTGAACCCAGTGAAACATAAATCCTAGTCCTTGACTTCAACCATAAAGTCTCTATGAAAAAGCCATCATTCATGATTTATAATTTTTAAAAATATATTTTATGAAACAGAATCAAAATTTTTCAAATTTCTTATCAGCTAAAATGACCTAAAGTCCTAGGGGCTGCTTCAGGGTAATGCCTTGTTCAGCTGGCTTTCATGACCCCTTCTTTCTACTTTCCAGGTTTTCCAAGAACAAGGGTTGAGAAGGGCAGTCATAATTGGGGAATAAATAAATAGGTCATTTGCATCCGATTTTCCTACCCAGCCTCAACCTCATTACACAGCAGCAGCAGCAAATGTCAGAGGCAGGAAGCATACAACAAGAAGAATTAACCACAGTTCTTTTTTTTTTTTGTCCAAACTTACACACACACTGTCACACACACATACAGTTGGTTTGAAGTGGGGGAAGGGTAGGTAACCAGCTTTCTCACATTTTTAACCAATAGAATCTCACGCCAGTCATCAAAACAACAGGCTTTCAGGCAGTTGACCTTTTGTGATGAAGGGTTTTGTGGGGAGAGGAGAGAGAAAGGAGAGAGGAAACTTGGGCTTTATTATCCTGATGGTTCAATGCTGAATCAGTCTTATGTTACAGACACATTAATTTGATTAAGACACAATCCATGGGTCATTCAAGCATAAAAAATACTCTTGTTTAATTGCAAAATTAACAATGAAATAAGATAAATCATTACTAAACTGGAGATTATTTGGGGGCTCATAGATTTTTTGCACCCCCCCCCCACTCAGTTCATTTTCTCCATCAAAAGTTGTTTTTGACACTTAGAAGAGAAAAGCTGGGCTAAAGCAACAGTACACTGCACACCAGCATTCCGCCCTCAAGGCATCAGTGGGCTCACGGTCACTCAGAATAGACATTGCTGGCAGACCCACTTCACAAGAGATTCCAAGTCTCTTAGCATCGAAAATGTTCATAACCATCTCAGATGCCCAGTCCAGCTTGAAAACTAAAGGCCAAGATCCTGGCTTTCACTTTTTACTATTAATACATTGCTCCTTTCCCACCACTTTGTTTCTTTATAGGAGCAACCTATTTTTCAGGCCCTGGGCAATCTTAGGTCAAATATCTCTTGTATTCCAGGCACTGTGTTAAGTGATTGTAAACACAGAAGCAAAGACCAGCTTCCAGATCTCAATAAGCCAGCCCTCGAGTTGGTCACTGGCTTCTCTTCCTTCTGTGACTCCCTGAGAAATGCCTGGCTGTGGTTTAGTGCCCATTGTCATGCTGTAGTGGAGGCAGGCAAAGACCTGGAAAAGGAATTTAATCAGGAAATGTGTGGAGAGGAGGTACAATTTGAACTGGCCTTAAACTGAATTAGGAGGAGCTGGTCATTCGGAGAAGGGAAAGGGAGGGCATTCCCAGCAGAGGGAACAGAATGAATTAAGGTGGGGAAGCTTGGGTGCCCATGAGGCATGTGGTCATTACTGTGGTGTGGCAAGTAGCAGCCAGGTGTTTTTCCTATCTTGGGAGAAAGTGTTAGTAGCCAAATGTATGCTCCAAATCTGGGAGCATTAAGCACTTATCCCACATCAGTCCAATTCAGTCATTCAGTCGTGTCTGACTCTGCGACCCAATGGACTGCAGCATTTCAGGCCTCCGTCTATCTCCAACTTCCGGAGTTGACTCAAACTCGTGTATAACACCCCATATAATCCAGAAAGAATTCTGGATCAGAATTCAGAAGACCCATTGTTCCTGTGTCTAATACACTGTGTGAGTTTAAGCTAGTTATTTCTCCTGGCTGTGCCTCAGTTGGCTCAGCCTCAAAATGGGAATAAAAATCCTTTACCCATCTACTTCAGATAGGGTGCCTTTGAAGTTAAGCAGGAAACTAAATATGAAAATTTAACTTCAAAGCCTCCTATTCTCTGTAATAAGAGTGTAAAGCACTTATATCGAATTGAAGAAGTTATTAGTCTTACTGCTGGTGGGCATTGTCATGACATGATTCAGGGACCAGCAAGCCAATCAGTGGCTGAAGCGAAGGGACCATGACTAAGACTTGTGCAGATTTTATATTTCATCACATTTAAAACATGGGTTCATGCAGTCTTTTATTGATTTAACAGATAAATAAAACTGGCTCATAAAGAACATTCAAAGTGAAAAGTAGAATTGAGCATCTAAGCTCCTTATTCTGTGCCCTTGCAAATGACCCTATCACTATACCAAGACTTCCCAGGTGGCTCTGTGGTAAAGAATCTGCCTGTCAATGCAGAAGACTCAGGTTCGATCCCTCGGTCAGGCAGATCCCCTGGAGGAGGAAATGACAACCCACTCCAGTATCCTCACCTGGAAAATCACATGGATGGAGGAGCCTGGTGGCCTACAGTCCATAGGGTCCCAAAGAGTTAGACTAAATGACTTAGAGATTAAACAACTACAAGGATCACTGTACCAACATGTTCAACCTATGAGAATTTCTCAAAGCCACTGTTTAATGAAAAACAGCTACCATGTGATTCAGAAAATGAGAGTTTGAAATAGCTTCCAAGATCCCTTTCAGCCCTAGTTCTTCTTAACCATCTTATATACAGTGCTAAGGCCAGACCCCAACCCCAAGAACCTTCTCTGAGTTGCCAGGTGCCTGCATCTGGGCAATTCTGCGTGTGGCTCACAGAGGCTGGGGTTTGTATTATGACTATGAACATAGACTATACACTCACTAGAGACGTGGTGAGATGAATCAGGGATATTTCTAGAAGACAGTTCCACTGGAACCCCAAATAGTTTGGAGAAAACCAAGGAGTGAAAAAATCAACTTGCTAGTGTGTTAAAGGGAAGACTTGGCGTGTGATACCTAAGAGCACAAGATGATGGAAATAAGAAAGTGCAAAAGCAGCTCGCCCTCTGCCTGCACCTTTCCCTTGAGGGACTTGAAACATTTGATGGGCAAGGATGTCCCTTTTCATCATCGGCAAGTTGTTTCATCTTCCAAAACTGAAAAACTTTCCCTTCCTTCTTTTTAAAGGAATGTTGAGCAGATAGAGTGAGAATTGATCGGAAAATGGCCATGTCTATGGTGATCACTGCCTAGTTATGGAGCCAGCACATCCTTGGCATTTGGCCCGTTACTCTCAGACAGCAGTGACATCTCTGGGTTCTCCTACTGTTACGTGGAGAAGAAAAGACAGCTCCACACTGCAAACCCAGAGACCCAGGAGGAGATGCCAGCTCTGCTGTGTGCCCCAGAGCAAAATGATTTACTTTTCCAGTTTTGGATCTTTTTGCATCATTATCCTCAGACTGTAGACATGACCTCTAATATCCCTTTTGGTTTTAATACCTTGTAAAACTAGGATTCCTCCAATCATGCTGTATTAACTTAGTAAGGACCAAGAACCATGAGAAAGGAAAGCATTGCCTTTGCCTCTGCTTCCTCATAGTAACACCAACTGTAGGGCGGCTGGAAAGATTAGACAACAGTAGATGCAAATCTGCAAACACTGCCTGGCACTCAGTAGCTTCCCCATCAATGGAAACTTTTAAATCAAAACCTAAAGATTTCCAGTCTCTGCCTCTGCCAGACTAATCTTTGCAGTCCTAGGCATCTCCATGGCTTGAGCACATGACCCCTGACTTGCCGCTGCCCACTATGAGCTCTAAGACCAAACATTAGAACAAAGTTTTAAAATCTTCCATTCCATCCAGGAACCACATGGACAGTCTGTGAACTTTTTTGTCTCCTTTGACTGGAACTCCTTGCCTATGAGTATCTGTTAGCTCCCGGTGTCTATGGATAAGCCCAAGGGCAGCCTTTTTGAAGACCAACTACTTGCTCCACTGTATTGAGCCCGCAGACGCTTCCTCGCTTCCTCCACCCCCTGTGACTGCTAGGGAGGGAGTTCAGAGGAACAGGAGCCTGAAACAGGAAGCATGTGTCCTCTGTGTCTACTTTACCAAGCCGAGATCCTTTCAGGGGGATAAGACTGGAGATGGAGAAGGGTAAGTCTTCATCACAACAGCAATGTTGATGCCAGTACCATGCAGGCTGAAAGCCTGAAAGTCATAGAAATATGTCCCACTGGCTCAGAGTCCCCATCCCCTGCAGAACCCAGAAAAAAAAAAAAAATCAGAAAATTCCACTTGCTTTTTCCTATTTAATGAGGTCGAACATTCTTAAGGAATGAAAAGCAGAGCTCGAGCCTAGCTTTTAATTAGCTTCAGGAACCCTTGTTTCAAACTAGCCTCGTTCCCAAAGCTATTCTCTCTCTGCTCTGAATGAGATGGAAATTCAATTGCATTTGCCTTGTTGAGGAGTCATAATAAGATGCTCCCTCCCCCTCAAGGTCACATGGGGAAAGACACTCAGTAGCCAGACAGACACCACACTTTTTGACCCCCAGCAGGACACCAGAACTTGAGAAAGGCATTTTTGTAAACTACTATGTGAGCTTGGGCTGGTATCTCCCCATGTTCAATGGAAAAAAGATACGGACTTAGAGTCAAAGGAACTGGGATCGAATCCTGCCCCCTCTACTGAGTGTCAGTTCAAGTTAACTAAACACCGGAGGCTTCTGTTCCCTTATTTGTGATGCAGAAATTGATGTCCACCTTGTAGAATGACTAGAGGGACAAAATGAGTAATACATAAGCCCTGGACATCATCTGTCCTCGGTAAACATTGTTCTTCCCACTCATCGGTAAGACAGAGTGAATCACCCCCACCTTACCTATTTCTTTAGACTACAGCTGTGACCCAATGGGATCATATATTCAGAGGCTAGGAGGTTAGGTCTCTTAGTTGGAGGTCAGGGTTCACATCCAGATCCTGCTGCCTCCCGCCTGTGCCATCTTGGGCAAGTTCCAGAGCCTGGCTGTTTCCTCATAGTAAAAACAGGGATGTTATCAGCAGCCTCTCCACAGGATTACTGTAAGGACTAACTGAGGTGGTGTCCAAAAAGCCCTTGCCTAGTGCCTGGCACGTAGCAAGTGCACAATAAATATTAGCTAATAATAGCACCGGCGGCATCTGAGAGTGTGCTATAAAATTTAAAAATCCTCTAAGACAGCCATCTCAAATCCTTTTGGGAAGGAATGTGCCTCTGTTACCGGCGCTTATGTAAATGTAAGTGGTTATTATTTATGTAGGAGAACATTACTGAGTATGATGCAGGAAGAGGGAGACAACAATATAGAGAAAGAAAAAATTTACGATGTGCTTCAGAGGGGAAAGAAGAGAAAACAACTTCTTGCCTGGCACTGGAGAAGCAGCCCCATATATTACCTCCAAGTTGCCTGGGCGCAAAGATCATGTCAATAGTGTCTTCTATAAAGAAAAAGGAAAAAAAAGGAAAGCAATGGAAAAGAAAGGGGAAGAAAACTTCATTCTATTTCCTCTAAAATTAATCCTCAGGCTGTATTTATCCAACAGAATCCTACTAAACACCCATCCCAGGGGAGAGGCCGGAACACTGGTGACTCTGCCCTCAGGGAATCTGGGACAAATGAGGATCTTAGAACAGGTACATAAATAACTAATTAAAGGTAGAGAGTGACGAGTCTTGAATCATTATCTTCATCATTTTTATGGAATTGCATATGGAAGTCATTTTTATGGAATTGCATGTATTTACTGTATCATCATTTTTTTCCAAAAAGAATTTTGAACGATTTGTAACATTAAAGAAGATAGACACTGAGGTATAAAAAGACAGAACTAGATATTTATATTGAAGCCATAGGAAATGCCAAAGCCTAAAGTAATTGTTAGATCAAGCATTAGATTTAACTCTGAGCTTCCTGGAAGTCAGGACAAAATGGGAAACACATTGTTATAATTTACTATTTCTCAAATGCTAACACTCAAATGCTAACTCTCTTAAGTGATTTACAGAAAACTAAGCAAGGCCTAATCCACTAACCTTGCATTTTCTATTCATTTGACACATGCAAAAGGCATGCCTGGCTGTGGAATTTTGAGACATTCAGGTTGGCACAAACCATTATCAACCGTTAAGACTATTCTTTTTTTAAAAAAATATGTATGCATTATTAAACTATTTTATCATTTCTGTTAAAGCTGTTTCTCAGCTAGAACGCAAGCTGTCTCACTTCTTGTATTTTTAAGAAAAAATAAATGAATATACTTTAAAACACAGAGCAATCTTCATGTCATGATGCTAGACCCGTTAATCTTATTTTCAATAGTGCCCAGAGGGCTTTGATCTGTCACAGGCCTCTCTTGGGTTAATTGCTGCTCTTCTCAAGTCATCCCCAGGCAGACAGGTAGGTGGGAGTGAGGAGAATTAGCCAAATGTACAGAAAAATCAAAGACATTTGCTTGCAAGGGTACCTACTTCTGAGAATTACCATGAATTTTGCATGCCACTGACTAAGAAAGGAAGGAAGGAAGTGACATCTTGAAGATCCTGGGCTGGGGCGAGCTGCGGTGAAAAAAGACCATCTGTTATTCTTCTTCTGGTTGGTTTCTGGCCTGTTGTGATGTCTTTTGTGAATCTTTGAGAATTTGAACTTTAAAACCAGTTTTAAAAGAAGGTGTGGTTGCCTTTTTTTTTTTAACATAATCCTTAGAAGTCTCATGAGTTTGATTAATGAGGCAGAAATTTTTTAAATAAAAAATAGAATAAAAGACAAGCAGTAAAGAAGGGGAAGGAATGCTACTGCAAGAGAAAGAAAAAGAGGCTTGCAAGAGAAGAGACACAAGAAGGGTCAGAAGGCGGAGGCATCTGAACACTTCTTGACTCAGACCCTGCTGGGGTGGAGGTAGGGGGTCCTGGAAAGAGGGCACCCAGACTCCGACCAGCTGAAAGAGAGCTCTGATCGGGGAAGGGGCTGGACAGGGAGCCTGCTGCCACGTGCCGGCCAGTCCCACACACATCTGTTTGATTTGGCTGTGCTCACTGACCAGCTGCTGGCACTGAATCAGAAAGGGCAGGTGGGAGTGTTGGGGGAGCGGAGAGGAGGGGGAGATCGGATTATGTACAGTTGTTCCAAAAAGGGGGAAAGGGAGGAGGCCGGGAGGAATGAGGCTGAGAGGGGCCTGGGGGCAGGCAGGGGCAGGAAGGCCACAGCTGTGATGGTGGGCACTGGAATTAGTCACTCTCCGCAGCAGGTGAAGGGACTGAGTCAGCAGCCCGGGATGGGGCCTCCAAAGACATCCAGGCCCTGGGCCAGGTTTGGGCAAAGTGTCGGGAGTGCTTTCCCGCTGTCCCCTTTGACCCATCCACTGTCCCACTAATAGGGAGCCAGTCCAGACCTCCAGACCAGCCACCACACTGCTCCCTTCTTTTTCCTACCAGAACAAACCTTCTGTTTTCTACCTCAGACAATTTTTTTTTTCTTTCTAAGCTTACCAAGACATACCTCTTCTAAAGCTCTTAAGATCTTCCCAACCATCCAGAGAGAAAACTGGAAAAAATCAACTTGCGTACCTAACAGAGGTCCCAGGAAGTGTAAGCGACATTCCTGAAATCACCTGCCTCAGCCTGTGGAAGAACAATTTGAGAAATGCTGACTCTTCCACCTCAGCACCATTTGCTCTGCCAGAATTTGCTCTGGCCCACAATTTCAACCAGGTGCCAAGAGGCTGAGTTGCTGAGTGGGGAGTACATGGGGGGGCTACATTATTAGGTCATCCCAGTGTGAAGTCTTGCACAAGAACAAGTTCTTTGATCACCATTTGTTCGACATGATGTGCTGGGGAACCATGCTGGTTCTCTCAAGTAGCTCACCCTGTGGGTGATCTCTTTCTAAAGGTTTATAGCCAGTCAGTGTCCATTTCCCAAAGGGAAGTCATTCAAGTCACATCTGCAGGTTTGAAAATCTCACACATTCATCACCTTTGTTTCTGAAAAAGTCCTCTTCTCACTGCTGGCATCCCATATGATGGAAGAGGCAGGACACCGCCTTGCAGCTGAGGTGGGTGCCTCTGTCTGCTCACTGGGACAGCAAGATCTGGTTATATCAGGGACATTCTCATTACCCAGAGGATCAAAGCCAGCACGATATGGAATTCCAAATATTCAATCTACAAGAAAAGCTATCTCCTATGGTCTGCCCTAATTACATAGGTTTGGGCTCTGAAGAGTGACTGAGGTTCAAATGGCAGAGTAACCTGTCCTGTCTGTTCATTAAAATGAGGATTTAAAGTGCCTCAAAGGGCACTTATAGCAAATGGAAGTGTCCATGGAATGGCACAGCCTTTGGCCATTAGTACCCCAGAGTGAGAAAGGGGATTAGTCCTCCATAGACAGGACATCCACATCACAGAACCCCACCATCAATCTCCTATGGGTTTTTCTTCCAATACTACCCAAATTTTCCATCTTGTGCCACCACAATTCAACACACACACAAATACTGAGAGTGAAGAGATATTATTAAAGTCTCCTACTCAGGAAAGAAACTTCAGAACATAAACTATCTTCAGATAAGAAATACCGTTGAAGTTAAATCGGATTTTTCAGCAGCTTATTCCCACCCAGGCTTCCCTTTCGAGCCAGCCCCACATGGAGTCCCTGGAGGCCTTTCAAGCTCTTCCCAGAACTAGGTCTTCTTGATCTGCCACCTGGAGAGTGGGCTTCTTCCCTCTCCTCCTGGATCTCATCCTTAGGCTTTCATTTCTCTCCAATTTCCAGACACTTTGCTGCATTCCTCTTCAATACCCCACTCACTGGATCTGCATCCCCACAGGGACCACGCATCTCATCCAATCTCTGTGCCTTACATGGTGCACAGTTATGTAATAGGCTCAACTCTGCCTTTGAATCCGGTAGGGTCCTAAGGAATTAATTAATTAAACACTTATTTTCATTTTCAAGTCTGCTTCCATAGACTGTATTATAGTTTTAAAGATCTGTAGACATCCTATTGATATAAAACACAGGTACCCATAGTCATCCTACATAGGATCCTTCTTCAGAAGTTCCAGTCGCCACAGGAAGGACTTAGTGATGGATACACTGATCAGATGACATTCAAAGAGTTCCCAACTTAATAATCATCAATCCCACTTGAGGGTTGAGGGCCTTTACTGTGACCCAGCGGCAAGTTCATCCCTCTCTGATTTTGCACTCTAGGTCCAATGACTCATCCCTGATCTCATAACCCACCAGTGCCCTCATTCTTACAAAATTCTTGGCCATCCCTGGAATCAGAATCGGCCACCAGCAGCCACATGTCCTGACTGGCATATTTAAGAGCAGGCTTTGCTCCCAGCCTCCCCTGGCCTGAGGCTGTAGTGGAAATTAACTTCAGATTTGAATTCTTACTCCACCATGTCTCACAGGACCAGTCATTTTATCTTTCTAGGCCTCAATTTCCTCATCTGTAAAATGGGAATAAAAATACCCTGACAGAGATGCTGTGAGAATTAGTGACAATGCAGAGAATTTTATCCACAGTTTTGCTCAGTGAACAGTAGCTGTTTTCTTTGGATGACCACCTATTACTGCTGGCGTGGTGCCGACTGTCTCCTGGCCTGCCACCTCCTGCCTGTTCTCATGCGCTGCCAGCATTGCCGGCACCCACACCTACCTACCTGTCTTCTCCAATCTCTGGGTTCTACCATCCTGTTCCTCTGAGTGAGTTCTACCATGTCTTCTCTAACTGCTGGGAGATGGTATGCTGGGTTGGCTCCTGCCAGGGCACAAAGCTGAGTCTTAACATCTCTTCCCAACTCCATGGTCAGTGACCATGTGGTTAGTTCGAGGTCGGCCACAGGGAGGCTGTCTACACAGTTGAAATTAACCATTACTACTACAGGGCTGTATCCCCTGAGAGTGTCTTGTTCACTAGCTCTCAGACACACTGGGGCAGACTCTTCCTTCTTTCTGTACCTTCTCTGAAACTGACCACCTAACCTGAACTCTCAGATATGGTCCTTCTACCAGAAGACCTCAGAAGTTTTCCTCACACACAAACTGCCCTCAAGTCTCAGTGAGAAAGCAGCTAAACCTGTGCCAAAGTCTACAGAACAACTCTCCACTTAGGAATGGAAACACGACACCAGGAAACAAAAAAGTCTAACGAATATACATTAACCTCAGGATTAACCCTGCTGCTAATGAGATCTGCTCAGCACAGCCAAAGCATTTTCTTCCTGCCAGCTCCCTCTGGGTGATTCAGGCCCCCAGGGCCCCGAGGCCTTCACCTGAGCTCTGTAATGGAAATCTTCCAGGCTCTACAGGACCGTGCCCTTCACGCCACCCCATAAACGCATTGGACTTGGAAACGCTGTTGTCTCTTAGCAAAAAGGGTGTGGAAGAAGAAGAATTTTTATCGGTGTCAAAAGAAAGCCCTGCCTTTCCTTCTTCTCTGTGAGGGCTCTAAACCACAGGAGTTTGCTAAGGCCTTGGCATTTTGAGGGCTTGGAGTCCGTTCTAGTTGCATATCTTAAGCGCCCTGCTCCTCGGTAGTGTTCGATTCAGATCAGCTGTACCAAGGGCCACATTTGGAGATTGTCATGGTTACTTGTTACTTAGTTCTGGGCACCCTTACCACTGGGCTTCCCTGATGGCTCAGATGGTAAAGAATTTGCCTGCAATGCAGTTAGACCTGGGTTCAATTCCTGGGTGAGGAGAAAGGAAGATTCCCTGGAGAAAGGAATGGCTACCCATTCCAGTCTTCTTGCCTGGAGAATCCCATGGACAGAGGAGCCTGGCAGGCTACAGTCCATGGGGTCGCAAAGAGCTGGACACGACTGAACGACTAACACTTTCACTTTTCACACTTACTTTTATATCACCTGAAAAAAGACTCATTAAGCAAGTAAAACAGGTGGATGAGCAAGTGTGTGGTGGGGTGGAGGGAGGGATATTTTTCTTTGCAAGGAAGTGTATTCTCATGAATTTTAGAGGACAAACCATCACCTGCTTTTGCGGAATCCTATCTGTCTTTGGTGACTATCGTGGGTCTCTTTTTAGCAGTGGTTTTGCTCCTCCTTGTACCTGAATGGATTCTCATGGCCCAAGTGGGAAAACACCCCATTCATTTGCCCATTAAACCTAAAATCCACTTTCCTCCTTACAGAATCCATAAATTCTATCCATTTCCCCCTGTTCACAATTCCAGACCACCTACAGAATGCAAAACATCACTCACTACCCCACTTCCTCCTGAGTACCCTCCCCTTGACTTGCTGCTTCTCAAATAGGTACACAAGCTATTCATTCCAACACTTTTAAGAAACTTCACAAGGACACTAGTGGTGTCTCAGGTGACTCAGTGGTAAAGAATCTGCCTGCCATTGTAGGACACGCACATTTGACCTCTAGGTCAAAAAGATCCGCTGGAGGAAGAAATGGCAACCCACTCCAATCTTCTTGCCTGGAGAATCTCATGAACAGAGAATCCTGGTGGGCTACAGTCCATAGGATCGCCAAGAGCCAGACACAACTGAGCACGGATGCACACACATGCACAGGGACACCAGCAGAGAGAGACAAACACAGAAAAGGGACACGATTTCAGAATTCTCTCCTACGTTCTCTCCCAGTCTCTGGCTCACACTGCGGTGCAAACTGTGAGCCCACCATGCTAACAACTCTTCTTCATCTCATCTCCTTATCCTCCCCTCTTGCCTCCGGGTGACATCTTCACAGACATCAGATTACTACTCCTGCACTTCTAGTATTGGCAGATGTCATGACCTTTGTGAGGCACTTCACCACCTGCAAATGACTTTCTCTAACTTGGGTGACCCTTAGAACCCCCCTGGGACCTAGGTGATGGTGTGACTGCCATCGTTTTCATGGGTCAATGAGACAGTGCAGAAGGAGTGCCTGCTAGGTGCCTGGTCAGAGCCCCCTAAAGTTCTCTCCCTTCAGTTCAGTTCAGTTCAATTCAGTTGCTCAGTCATGTCTGACTCTTTGCGACCTCGTAGACTGCAGCATGCCAGGCATCCCTGTCCATCACCAACTCCCGGAGTTTACTCAAACTCATGTCCATCAAGTCATGTCCGATGGTGATGCCATCCAACCATCTCATTCTCTGCTGTCCCCTTCTCCTCCCATCTTCAATCTTGCCCAGCATCAGGGTGTTTTCAAATGAGTCAGCTCTTTGTATTAGGTGGCCAAAGTATTGGAGTTTCAGCTTCAGCATCAGTCCTTCCAATGAATATTTAGGACTGATTTCCTTTAAGATGGACTGGTTTGGTCTCCTTGCAGTCCAAGGGACTCTCAAGAGTCCTCTCCAACACCACAGTTCAAAACCATCAGTTCTTCGGTGCTCAGCTTTCTGTATGGTCCAACTCTCACATCCATACACGACTACTGGAAAAACGATAGCCTTGACTAGATGGACCTTTGTTGGCAAAGTAATGTCTCTGCTTTTTAATATGCTGTCCAGGTTGGTCATAACTTTTCTTCCAAGGAGTAAGCATCTTTTAATTTCGTGACTGCAGTCACCATCTGCAGCAATTTTGGAGCCCCCCAAAATAAAGTCTGCCACTGTTTCCACTGTTTTCCCATCTATTTGCCATGAAGTGATGGAACCGAATGCCATGATCTTAGTTTTCTGAATGCTGAGTTTTAAGCCAACTTTTTCACTCTACTCCTTCACTTTCATCAAGAGGCTCTTTAGTTCTTCATTTTCTGCCATAAGGGTGGTGTTGTCTGCACATCTGAGGTTATTGATATTACTCCCGACAATCTTGATTCCAGCTTGTGCTTTATCCAGCCCAGTGTTTCTCATGATGTACTCTGCATATAAGTTAAATGAGCAAGGTGACAATATACAGCCTTGATGTATTCCTTTTCCTCTTTGGAACCAGTCTATTGTTCCATGTCCAGTTCTAACTGTTGCTTCCACTCCAAGCCACAAAACTTAAGACTCTCTTAATTTCTCTTCCTCCTTTCTAGTCCAAGCTAACCGAGGATCATTTAGTTTCCTCAGACACAGCATACGTACTCTCTCATCCATGTAGTAATAATACAGAATTTGTTTTAGAATATTTATAAATTTAAACTTTTCACAGATTCTTAGTGTTCTTTAGAATTAGATGGCTCTTCCCTCCATTTAAGACAGATATCTCCAACACCTTCAGCATGCTGACATCAGATTATAGCATGGAGGGGGGCTGCTCCAGGCAAAGCTTAAGAGATCATCTTATTAATCAATTGGATAGAAGGCTAATTTATTCATTCAACACATACTTACTAATCACTTAACCTGAACTCCTATAGTGCCCAAGATCCTGTAGCGTGTACTTGTTATGCTACTTGAGATACTATAGTACGTACATCTTCCAATTAGACTATGAGGTCCTTCAGAAGACTCTGGCATCAGCTTGCTGCTCCCTATCTTATGACACTGAGTGACTCACCTCACTTCTCTGGGCCTCAGTTTCCCCTTTGTGGTAGGTGGTTAAACAGAGCATTCTAAGTCCACGGATTCACTTTCTTCTCCTTCGATTCAGCAAATATGGCTTAAGCACAGAACATAAGATCTACTAAAAGAGCTCAAAGAAGGAGGGATCAAGTACTATTTAAAAGAAAGCAGGTCATTGTTGAAGCTGGGAGATGGGTACACAGAATGTCGCCACACAGCTCTGTCCACTTACCTGCGTATTAGAAAATATCCCTACTAAGAAGAATAAAAACAAAGACAAAGAAAGCTAGCAGGCGTCACATTGCAGGTCACCATTGAGCGGGATAGAAGCATGGGTAGGATTTCAGTGAGCCGACACTGGGTCAGGGGCCATTCCAGGCAGGGCACATCCTGAGCCAGAGCACTGAGACTGGAAAATACAGGGTGTTCACAAAGGACCTGGAGTAGTCATGTGTGGCCACAGCTCAGCATGTGAGGAGGGAGGGGAGGCAGCCGAACTGGAAAGGTATCCTGGGGTCAGAGCTGAAGGGTCTAGAGAGGCATGGCGCTAACCTCACTGGCAAGGGAAAGTGACTTCATTGCTTAAGCACAAATTGGCTCTGTCCCTTGTCCGTCAGTCCGGTGCAGGCCTGGGAGAAGGGCCTGTGGCAGAAATTGGCAGAGGAGGGTGCTGGCAGCACCGCCAGGCTTGTTTCTTCACCAGGAAACAAAGTTTCCTGTAACTCAGACCCATGAATCAGCATTTCCTCTGTCAATAATACACAGCAAGAAACGCAACAGCACAGGGCTTGGGGTAATGGAAGATAGGAAGGAATATTCCATGACACGGCTAGGCTCTGCTCTCCTTTCCTCTCATAAAACATTCCTGATAAGCTCCCAAATAACACTTGGGTTTCATAAGATAAGTTCCTCAAACAGCCTCACAGTATCACATGAAGATTAAGTCCTCCAGAATACCAGCTCTCTTGTCATAGTATGTGCTTCTATCACTATTAGGATAAGGAAGATCACATTCTGAATTCTTCCATTATGTGATAACTGAACATTAATATAACTGTTTTATCCCTGTAGAAGTTTGAGTGTATGTGTGATTTGCCTTTTAGTGTTTGCCCTTGTCCAATAATCTGTTTGATTCTCATGATAATCCTGTACGGTACAAAGGGAATATTATACCTATTTTACAAGAGCAGATACCAAGGCAGGGAAACGAAAAGCTTCTTCCCCATCAAATCTGTTTAAAAGATGCCAGAGCTGTCACCAACTCTTCAGTCTCCAGTCCAAGGTTCTTTTCAAGGTCACAGATGTTTAATAAGTAAATAAATAAACTAATTTGTTTTAAATATATTGATGCTTTCAAATTGTGGTGCTAGAGAAGACTCTTGAGAGTCTCTTGGACTACAAGGAGATCAAACCAGTTAATCTTAAAAGAAATCAACTCTGAATATTCATTGGACAGAATGATGCTGAAGCTGAAGCTCCAAAACTCTGGCCACCTGATGTGAACAGTTGGCTCATTTGAAAAGCCCCTGATGCTGGGAAAGATTGAGGGCAGGAGGAGAAGGGGAGACAGAGGATAAGATGATCGGATGGTATCACTGACTCAATGGACATGGGTTAGAGCAAACTTCAGGAGATGGTGAAGTACAGGGAAACCTGGTGTGCCACAGTCCATGGGGTCTCAAAGAGTTGGAAATGATGTAGTGACTGAACAAGAACAAAGTATTAAATTAATTAATGATATATTTAATTTAAAATACACATATATGCATATGTCTTCTGAACACCAGAAAGAATTTCATTCTCTCCCTTATTCCCATCATTCATTGATCAGAAATTTTTGGACCATGCTCTCTTGGAGGTGTATTCAGTAGTGATCAAAACGAACAAAAGCCCTGCCTTCCTAAAACTTCCATTCTAATTGAGGTTCTCAGAAAGTAACTGAGCTAAAAGCAAAATACAGAATATGTTAGAGAGTTATACTAGCTTTGAAGAAAGAAAGTAAAAAAAATTTTTTTTAAGTGTTAATTGGTGTTTGGTAACCATCTCCTTGAAATGTTGTGTTCAAGTCAAGACCTGAGGAGGTGAACAAATAAGTCATGGAGATATATGGAGTTGGGGGTTCAGTTCAGCTGCTTTAGCTGTGTCCAATTCTTTGCAACCCTATGGGCCATAGCCCACCAGACTCCTCTGTCCATGGGATTCTCTAGGCAAGAAGACTAGAATGGGTTGCCATGCCCTCCTCCAGGAGATCTTCCCAACCCAGGGATCGAATCCACGTCTGTTAGAAAGTCTCCTGCATTGGCAGGCAGGTTCTTTACCATGAGCACCATCTGGGAAGCCTAAAGTTGGGGGTAGGGGTTCAACAACAACAAAAAGAAAGCGAGTGCCCGCACTCTGACAGAGTACCTTCCTAGCATGCACAAGGAACAGTGAGGAGTCGGCTGTGGCTGCATTGGAGGGCCAGAGGGGAGGTAGGAAGGAGTGGAGGTTGGGGACACATCATGGAGGCCATTATAAAGACTTGGCATAGACTTGGAGAATCTGCTATAATTTACTCAAAACCAAAACCAAACCAACTACACAAAGAAGACCAAACTAAAATAAAACTAGACGAGTAAACCGTAGGATGAGACAACAAGAGCAGCAACAAAAGCATGTAAAGGGGATTAAGGTTAGGAAGAAAGAGAAAGAAACAGTGAGAGGCACGAGGAAAGAAAGAGAAAGGGAAAAAGGACCATATTCTGTTCACTTGTTTTGCCTCTCTCTCTCTCCCCACTCCGCTCCTCCCCTCCACCTCTCTCTCTCTGTCTCTTTTTCCTCCTTTTCTCTCCTCCACCTCTCTCTCTCTCTCTCTTTCTGAGATCTGGAACTCTGATCCAAGATCCAAACCAGCTCCCCTGGCCTCTTCCTGAGGGTGCCGTACAACGGCAAAGTCAGGCAGAATAGCAGTTTATTGCCACAAGCCTGAGCCCTGGACCCTTGTTAGCTGCCATTGAGCTGGGCCACTAGGATGCCTCAGGCCTCCTCACACTCAGTCTACAGGCTGAAAGCACGCAATTCCTACTGAGCCTTCCTCCCCCAGACCTCCCCAGAGCAGTCACCTTCCCAGTGGAACCCCCTCCCAGGCAGCAAGGATAGAACACCCAAGCCATCAGCTTGACCCTGCAACAGCTCCCTAACAGGCTCCTGCAACAGGACTCCATAATGCCCTTGCTTTTGACCTTGACTCGTCCTTGAGGGTGGAGCGTGCATGTTGAGGGTGGAGTGTGCATGTGGGTGTGGACATGGCTGTGAAGGAGAAGGGAGAGGAAGACTTCCCAATCACTCTGGAAGCCAATATTCACTCACTTCTTGTTCTTTCTATTAATTTGATTGGCTTACCAATCAAATTGGTAAGCTCATATATAAAGCAAGCTCATACATACTTCACGCCCCTTCTGCCTCCACTACCACCTCTTTACTGGCTTGGAGGATTTTAGAAAATTTCTTTGTGTGACTTCTTCAACTTTGAACACTGGGACCAATGTGAAGCCAGTTTGGCCCCTCAAAGGCTCTCATGAATGTGTCTTTGATTTGCCTCCAAAAGTCATTGAAGTAGATTCAAACAGGGTAATACTTCAAGTCAGTGGTGGACACTAAGTGGAGAAGTCCTTCACCATTCTCTTTACCAAGCAAGGGAGCAAACAATATAGATACTGAACCACCAGAATCATACAAACAACCTCAGCCCATCCCCTCCCCCTAAAACAAACCCCATCACCAGTACCAGCATCCAAGTTTGGGTCTCCTCTGAACTACTCTTTTTAATTAAAAATTTATGTGTAGGTACTCATAGATTCATATGTAGTTATAAGAAATAATGCAGAAAGAGCCTGCCTGTCCTTCCCCCTCAGTGTTAACATCTTGCAAAACTATGGTACAATATCACAATGAATATATTGATGTTAATAGGCTTCTCCATTGGCTCAGCAGTGAAGAATCCACCTGCTAATGCAGGAGACATGGGTTCGATCCTTGAGTCTGGAAGATTTCCTGGAGAAGGAAATGGCAACCCACTCCAGTATTCTTGCCTGGAAAATCCCATGGTCGGAGGAACCTGGCAGGCTACAGTCCATGGAGCTGCAAACAGTTGGACACAACTGAACAACTGAACACACACACAAACATATTGATATTAGTAAGTCGAGAAGAATATTTCCATTCTCTGCCAGGATCTCTCATGTCGCACACTCATGGACAAATCCATCCCCATCCAACCCGCCCAACTTGATCGCTGTTAACCACCATTCTGTTCTCCATTTCTAAAATCTTGTCAGTTAGGTGTAGGGAACAAATGTATGGATACCAAGGAGGAAGGTGAGGGCATGGGATGAACTGGGAGATTGGGATTGACATATATACACTACTATGTATAAAATAAACAACTAATGAGAACCTGCTATATAGCACAGAGAACTCTACTCAATGCTCTGTGGTGACCTCAGTGGGAAGGAAACCCAGAAAAGAGGGGATATATGTATACATATGGCTGATTCACTTTGCTGTTCATAGAAACTGACACAGCAGTGTAAAGCAGCTACATGCCAGTAAAAAATTTTAAAAATAATAAAATAAAATCTTGTCAGTTAGGAATAGAATCACCATATGTAACTTTTTGGAATTCACTTTTTCCTATCAAGATAGTTCTACCAGAAGATTCATCCAGGTTGTGTGTATCAAGTTAATTCCTTTCCATTGCTGAGTAGATTTCATGTATGAATGTACCACAGTCTGTTCTCCCATTGAAAGACATTTGAGTTGTTTTCAGTTTATGGAAGTTATAAACATTTTCTATAAACCAGTCATGGACAGAATTTTGTGTGAATATAGATCTTTATCTCTCTGGGTTAAATGGTCAGGAGTGAGACTGCTGGGTTGCTTGGTCTTGTATATTTACTCCCTTTTTTAAATACAACCAAACTATTTTCCAGAGAGATGATACCATTTTACATTCCCACCAGTGAAGTATGAGGGACGCAGTTTCATACTTACATGCTAGCACTTTGTGTTGTTGCTAATTTTTGTTGTTTCAGCCACTCTGAAACAATAATATAGGTGTATAGTGATACCTCATGTGCTTTTAATTTGCATTGCCCTGATCTCTAATGATGTTGAATTATCTTTCTGTGCTTTCCCTTGTCATCTGTACACATTCTTTGACAAAATGTCTCTTCATGCCTTTGTTGATTACAAATTAGGTTGCTTGTTTCTTAACTGTTGAGTTTTGAGATATCTATATATATTCTAGGTAATAGTTCTTTGACAGATACGTGACTTGCAGATATTTTTTTCCTGGTTGATCGCTTGTCTTTTAATCTTACTAACTACCAAATGCTTTTTCTGCATTTACTGATATGATTATGCAGGAGACCTGGGTTCTGTCCCTGGGTAGGGCAGGTCCCCTGGAGGAGGGCATGGCAACCCACTCCAGTATTATTGCCCAGAGAATCCCATGGACAGAGGAGCCTGGTGGGCTACAGTCCATAGGGTCACAAAGAGTTGGCCATGACTAAAGTAACCTGGCATGCACGTGGGGAGTGTTAATCTTTAGTTATCTTTATTTGTACTGTGTTTGTCATTTCAGTATCAGAATGATACTATCTTTATAAAATGAATTGAATATGGTTTTGTCCTCTTCTGTTTTCTAGTAGATGTGTAAAATTGGTGTTAACTCTTCTTAAAATGTTGGAAAGAAATCTTCAGTGAAACCATCTGGAACTGGAGATTTTGTTTTTGAAAGTTTTTAAAATTGTGAATGCAATTCCAGTTGTCTGTATTATATTGGGTAAATTGTGGTACTTTTAGAGTATTTTGTTTGTTTCATCCAAGTTGTCAAATTTTTTATATGGAGTTATTGCCTCTGTGTGATGTATAAAGTCTTCTCTACCTAACACTAACCGACCTCTAACCGACCACAGTCTCCTACTCTTTCCTGCCACAGGCTCCATGAATCTCAGTGAAATGGATTCCTCTCTAGGATTCCTTGAATGCTCTATGCTTTCTCACTGCCTCCCCTGGCTACTGTCATTCTCGACACCTGAAATATCCCAAAATTTTGAAGTAATTTTTCCTCTCATTCAAGGAATACTTAGACCCTGCAGCTTACCTTTCTTATTTCCCTTTGAACCCTCATGGTCTGTATTATCTGTGGTGGTTCCATGGTGTGAACCGGATAGTGCCTTGTGTAAAAGTTATTTACGAACATGGGCTTAGTCTCCTGCTAGACTGTCAAGGATGAAACTCTGTTTGATTCTTCTTGGCTTCCTCCAAGGGCCCCTGCACAGGGTATGGCACAAAATACCCACACAAAAGGCGTCTAAAGAACTAACTCACATGAGTCTTCACAGGATAGATCATTCAAGAAGGTTCTTTGACTTCCCTTCTTTAAATAGTTAGGGAGCTATCTTTCAGGACCTGCTCTTGAAACAGGGGGTGATTTAGGATCTGAGGAGAGCTGGTTCCTTGAGTAACTGAAAGGAAAGCATCACTGTCAGCACCAATCCCATCTCAAGGGAGATTTACTGTGGCTTTCAGAGCCTGAAGACTCTCACAAAAATATAGGTTCAATGGGAAGAGATGGGACACAAACAAGGATCCAAAAATCTGCCAGTTTATAGAAAGAACACTTTCTCCCACCATCCAATTAGTAGTTCAAAGTCTTAGCAGCACTGTACTAAACAGAGATGTATTAACGAAACAGGATGGAAAAATGATCTCCATCTATTCCCAGCTCAGCAGGCATCCATATCCAGTAATATCTTTGACATTGACTTTGCATCAAGAAGCCCAGGCTGGGAATGAATATTCTCCAGGGGATCCTCCCACCATCCCAAAATAGAAGATAAGGTAACTGGGCAGGAACCCGGGGCCGAATTTGGGCAAAGGGGAGACATTTCTACTCCTGTAACTGTCAAGAGCCACCTCCTGGTAATTTCACTGTCCCTCTCCTAGTCTGAGTGTCTTTGCCTCCCACTATATCTGCTACTTCATCCTTTATATGGTCTCCAGTCTGTGTGTTTACCTGCATCAATGCATCCTAAACACAAACACCAAAAAGATCTCCCTATAGTCTGTTCATATAGTCTGATCATACCATCTATGTTTTCAAAGAAACCTTCATACATTCCCTATTGCACAGGAATACAGTTGACATGCTTTCACCAGGCATTCAAGGCCCTCTTTGTGTTATAACTTCACTTCCCACAGTCCCAGTTATACACCAGTGGGAAAAAGGAGAATGGAAAGAATCTAGAAACAGATCTCAGTTCAAATGTAACTATGTAACTCAGTTTTGTAACAGTTTCATGATCTTGGGTAACTAATTTAACCCTGATGAGCTTCAATTTCTTACAAAAAAAAAAAAGTTTTAAGAATAATAGTAGCTCAAAAGGTTGTCATGAGAAATACATGAGGTCATGAGTGTAAAATACACAGCGCGTAAAGGTACTCGATAAATGATAGCTATTTTTACTGTACTGAAACACACTGAGCATCTTCCCTATTCATGAAACACCTCTGAGTCATTTCTCAGGCCGACTGGCCCTGGCAAGCTTATCAAATGCCCTTGCACAAGGAGCAGGGAGAAGGGACTGGCTGAGGATGAAGGAAAGGGATGAGGGAGCATAAAGAAGCTCCAAGGAGAGCTATGTAAAGGTGACAAAGCAGGAACAGAAATTCAGAACAAAAGAGCAGGGTCCAGTAGTTTCAGAATCTTTCTTCCCTGAGTATCAGAGCAAGCCCAAGCCTGCCTTTCCACAGCTGATAAGGACACCTCTCCCATCTCTTCACACAGGTGAATTATCTGTGTTTCTTCAATAGAGATTTATTCAAACACGATGTCCAACACAGAGGAGAGGCTGGGAGTGGGTGTCTCAGCCTGGGTTTATATCTGAAGTCCATTCACTATGGCTTGTAGTGCTCTCCCGCCTATTATGTATGTGTGCTCTTATAAGGGGCTCAAGGAAATAGTGTCAAGAGACCTACTTCATAAGTATGCTTATTATTATCTCTGCTGTTTGAGCCACACAAAATAAATGTCTGGCATTTCCAGAAATTGCCATCGATTCAGCAGCAGATTTTACAAGGCCAATCAATAGCAGTTTCCTCTGTAACTACCCCCCCTCCGGGTATATTTATTTGTGATTAAGCTTTCTGTTCCTCCTGTGCTTTCTAGTGCTTGTAATTGGTCCAGAATAAATAGATGATTTCATCTTTTTCCAGGAAAAAAAGGGGAGGGATTAAAAAAAAAACTTTGCTATTAAAAATATCTCCTTTTTCTATTCAAAAACAAATCTGTGTGCAAATCACTGTATGTATACGAAAGAGAGAGAGAATGGATTCAAACCTGTTTGCCAGAGTGAGACCCTAAACATGTAAGTCACAGTTCATGACCTCTTTTCCCTGCACCTAAGCCATGCTATAATAGAAAATTAGGCACTCAGAAAGCCATAGACTCTTCTACCATGGATCCTTCTATCATGATGTCTTTGTATTGTAGCGTATCACCAAGTGTGTAACAGAGGCTTGGATCAGTACAGAACTTCAAAGTTCACCAGCCTAGCCTCCTCTTCTTGTAGGTGAAAGCACAGAGGCTCAGAAAAGGAAAGTCAGGTCTAAACTCGGGTCTCTTTCTTCAGAATGTGACCTTATGTGGAGACAGGGTCTTTACAGAAATCACCAAGTGAAAATAAGATCATTAGGGTGGTCCCTAACCCAAAATTACTGTTGTCCCTATAAAAAGGGGATATTAGGACACAGAGACACACAAGAGGAGGCAGAACACCACATGATGATGGAGGCAGAAATCAAGAAGAGTTTCTGCAAGGCAAAAAACACCAAAGACTGCCAGCAAATCACCAGAAGCTAGGGGAGGGGCATGGCACAGATTCTCTCTCAGAGCCCTCAAAAAGAACACCTTGATCTCAGACTTCTAGTCTTCAGAACTGTGGGACAAATCACTGTATGACTGTATGTATGAAATTTCTATTATTGAAGCCACTCAGTTTGTGGTACTTGGTTTTGGCAGCCCAGCAAACTGATCGTTCCTCTCCCTCAACAGTAATCAGTAAAGAAGCCCAGAGCTACAGAACCCAGAGCTAAAAGTCAGAAAAATATTAGAATGATACATTAGAACTACCTAGAGGCTATTGACAACCCTACTTCAAATAAATAAAGCTTCAGGACAGAGGGCAAGGATGCTCAAACCCCCATCTTCTCAGAGGAGACAAACTTTTTGCAACTGTGGAGAAAGTAAAAGAACTGCTAAAACTACATAAATCAACTGTCTATGTGGGGAAGCACACAGTCATGCTCTTTGATGAAGTAAAGCTCACAGTAATTTTTTTTTTCAAGGTGGAATATAAAAGTAAAGAAAACTGAGGAAAAAAATTGTCAAGAAATAGTGTTATACATTCACAAGACCTACTTCACTTATCTCTTCCTAGGAACACAGGAAGACTGTATTTCCCACTCTCCTTTGCAACTAGAATGGACCATGTGACTAGTTCTGACCAACAGACAGTAAGTAGAAGTGATGAAAGTAGAAGCAATGTAAGTAGAAGCATAGAAAAGAGTATGTGAATCTTTCATACTTTCTCTTCCCCTGTCATGGAGACCCCCATAGTCATACACTGAGAGAGACATGGTGCAAAATTAACTAGAATAGATCCTTAAGTCACTGATTGACAGGGAGCTGCGTTGGAGAATACTCCAGCCTTCAAGAAAGCTTCTGTGATCATCGCAGCACTGTTTATAATAGCCAGGACATGGAAGCAACCTAGATGCCCATCAGCAGATGAATGGATAAGGAAGCTGTGGTACATATACATCATGGAATATTACTCAGCCGTTAAAAAGAATTCATCTGAATCAGTCCTAATGAGATGGATGAAACTGGAGCCCATTATACAGAGTGAAGTAAGCCAGAAAGATAAAGAACATTACAGCATACTAACACATATATATGGAATTTAGAAAGATGGTAACGATAACCCTATATGCAAAGCAGAAAAAGAGACACAGAAATACAGAACAGACTTTTGAACTCTGTGGGAGAAGGTGAGGGTGGGATGTTTCAAAAGAACAGCATGTATATTATCTACGGTGAAACAGATCACCAGCCCAGGTGGGATGCATGAGACAAGTGCTCGGGCCTGGTGCACTGGGAAGACCCAGAGGAATCGGGTGGAGAGGGAGGTGGGAGGGGGGATCGGGATGGGGAATACGTGTAACTCTATGGCTGATTCATATCAATGTATGATAAAACCCACTGAAATGTTGTGAAGTAATTAGCCTCCAACTAATAAAAAAAATAGAAAAAAAAAAAAAAAAGAAAGCTTCTGTGAGAAAGAAATCCATATTTTTGAGATTTGGGGAGAACAATCTAACCCGACACTGGCCTGACTCAGCTGATTATGGTTCTCACCTTTGCAATCTGTATTTGACTAGCATATTACTCAACAAAGAATAAGCCATTTGAAAAATATGAACTTGGGATTTCTCACATTTCTTGTTGCTTAGTAAACAGCCAGTGGGAGAGTGACCCATGCCAAAATGTGCATGTGATCCTGCCTGAAAACACAGACCCTGGGTGTCACAAAAAAGGAAACTCCTTTCCAGCATCCCTGCCTACTCCTCCAGCAGGAGCTTGGACCCTTACCGGAAAAGGGGCATTGCCTACTGCACAAGGCAACCATTCTTGGCACCACTTTGGTTGTTAGAAAGATAATCTATAATATGTTATTTCCACCCACTGACCTTAGTTCTTCCTTCTAGAGTTCTGGAATGACAAAGAACAAGTCCATACTTCTCCCAAACTGCTTTCCCCCAGGCTGATATTTTACTGAAAGATTTCTTTCCAGAAGCCTTGTTAATCAAGCTATCACTAATAAGTCAAATCCCAATAGAATGTAAGCCAAAACACTGTCCCAATTATGTTGTTGTGTTAGGATTTTAGGATATCAAAAAATATTTCGAATACATGGAATTCCACCTGGGGCATAGCATTCTTTCAGCTACAGAAAGATTTGCATCCTAGCAATATTTGTTTTATTGCGATTTAACCTGCCCATCGTTCTGCTGAGTGCCCAAGTAGGAATGTGGGAAATAGCTTTCTATCACCATAAGCTCAGAAAAATGTCAGTGAAATGCAAGCAAATAGATTATGATTGCATCGACAGCTCTTTTCATAAGCTAATGGGCTGTCTAACCTATTCTTAACTGCAGTCCCCCATAGGGTCTTGTAAGCACATTACCAAAGAGTTTGTTGAATCTGGCAAATTGATACACTGGGCTTGTTTGACTTCCCATTTGTGTGAGTGATCATTAGGTATTTTAACACTATGTGAATGTGCTTAGAACGCCTAATGGGGCATTAGGTAGGTAAATAAGTGATTCAGTTGGGAACTGCAGTATTAACACAGACAAAAATCCATTTTCCTTTCTCTTAGTAATAGATTCTCATCATGTTTTAAGTGGAAAATTTTAAATATGCATAGACAGGTGAGATATCTCAGTCCTGTAATTCATGTTTGATCATCAGGACTCCTATAGGAGAGATAATATACAATTTTTTCTTAAAGGAATTAAATCAACAGGAAGGCTAAAAAACCACATGAGAAAATGGAAACTTACTAATAAACAATTTTTTTTTTACATTTCAGATTAGAATATCTAGTGTTGGCATGACTGGGGGAAACACTTGTACGGTGGTGTTGAAGTCTAGCCTGAAGGATTTTGAGCATTACCTCGTTAGCATGTGAAATGAGCGCAATTGTGCAGTAGTTTGAACATTCCTTGGCATTGCCTTTTCTTGGGACTGGAATGAAAACTGACCTTTTCCAGTCCTGTGGCCACTGCTGAGTTTTCCAAACTTGCTGGCATATTGAGTACAGCACTTTAACAGCATCATCTTTTAGGATTAGAAATAGCTCAACTGGAATTCCATCACTTCCATTACCTTTGTTCGTAGTAATGTTTGCTACAACCAGTGGGTTCTCTTAGCAAAACTCTGTTAGCCTTTGCCCTGCTTCATGTATTCCGAGGCCAAACTTGCCTGTTACTCCAGATATCTCTTGACTTTCTACTTTTGCATTCCAGTCCCCTATAACAAAAAGGACATCTTTTTTGGTGTTCTAGGAGGTGTAGGTCTTCATAGAATCATTCAACTTCAGCTTCCTCATGGCAGCATAAATTGGGACAATCTTTCTGAAAGACAATTTGGCAAATATATCAAAAGCCACACTTTGACCCAGACACACTTCTTTAACTTCTAGGAATGTACTGTAAGGAAATAGTAATTGTTATGTGCACAGATTCATTTACAAAAATGCTTACCATGTTTTTCACAATCAAAGTAATTGGAAAAAATCAAATAGCCAACAAGAAGAAATTGGCTCTTTGAAAAACATGATGTATCCATTTATACAATGTTACATTGTGTAGGCCTTAAAAATGTGTTGTACATATATGCTCAGTCATGTCCAACTCTTTGCAACCCTATGGACTGTAGCCCTCCAGGCCCCACTGTCCATGGGATTTTTCAGGCAAGAATATTGGAGCAGGTTGCCATTTTCTATTCAAGGTTATATTCCTGACCCAGGGTTCAAACTCACATCTCCTGCATCTCCTGCATTGGCAGGCAGATTTCTTTACCACTGAGCCACCTGAGAAGACCCCTCTGTATACTGGAGCCAAACGAACCAAATCCCAGAGACAGAGTTTTTGGTGAAGCAGAAAAGGATAGATTTATTGCTTTGCCAGGCAAAGGGTGACATACCTGGCTTCTGTCTAAAGACTTAATAATAAGAAAAAATATTCATACTTCTAAGATAAAAAAGTTTCAGAACTATTTTTAGGATATCAGTTTTGCAAACACTTTTTAAACAAACAGATTTAAAACATCAAAATTTAACAATGCTTATCTCTGAAGGTTGGGGTTGTGGGTGCTTTTTATTTCCTTATTTATCTCTCCTAAATTTTTCTAAATACATACAATGACCACTTAATATATTTCCAATATATTGGTGTATAAAAATATTATAATGAGATTGAATCTTACATGTAAAAAGTTCTAATTTTTCAAGATGCTGTGGTCACTAGGAAACCAGTCACATCTTTCCTACTCAATTAACTCTCAGTACTAAGTGAAACTTTCTTTGGCATTTCTAATTAGTATACAGGGAAATGTTCTCTACTCTTTAAAACAAGTTTGAAAACCAAAGGACTTTGGCCAAGATACCCAACTCAGTTTCATTTGAAATAAAGAAATATGTGGAATTTTTTAATCTGGGAATAAAATATTAGTATCATCACACAAGAACATTAGATGTAGAGTCAGAACCCCTGGGATCAAGTTATAACTCTGACATTAGTTGGTGACTTTTAACAAGTCTCTAATCCTTTCATGGGACTCTCAGACTGGGACTAAATAGGGGGATAGAGATTTTTTAATTAAGGGATGTGAAAGATCAATATATCCAAAATACCACCAAGGCATGTTAGATACTGCGTTTGCTTTAGCCATCTCTAGCCTAGGATCGCAATAACTAACAACCAGTCACAGCTGGAATGATGCAAAGGAAAGAAACTGATTTTCTTTTCTTTTGCATCTTTGCATTTGTTGTGTATAAAGTAAGACATAAACTCATGCACAAAGTGCATAGATCATAAATGTACAGCTTAATGAATTATTACAAAGTAAATCCCTGTGTAAACTCCACCCAAGTGAAGAAATAGGACACACCAGTACCCTAGAAGGCTTGCATGTGCCCCCAATCACACCTGCTCTCTGCCTTAGAATCGCTGCTCTCCTGACGTTATTCAGATCATTTCTTTAATCTGCTGTGTAGTTTTACTACCTAAGCATGCATCTCTGAATGTTATAGTTCACTTGAGTTTATTTTTGAACTTTCTATAAATAGAATCACACAGAAAAAAATATTGTCATGATAAAGGATGCAAAAAAATTTGTAAAGTGTCATGTACACAAAAATGAATGGCATTATTATCAGTGACCTTATTATGTGGAGATGTTGGCATTGAATTTCAACCCTACATAGCAGGTGGCTGGTCTCATGATTTTGGCATTGAGTCATTTCCAGTAAGGTCTAGATTGCCTCATCTTTCCTGATAGTCAGCAGAAACTCACGTTCAGGGGCCCATCAGAGCTCTGTGTTTGTGACTTTTTAAGCCACCTGGATGGAAAAGTACTCACCTGAGGCTGAAGGGGTCTGTAAATACCTGCTTTGTTCATAAGTTAGCAGGCTTCCCTCTGTTGAGTGAGTTCTCTAGCTATTATCAAGGCTCTAAGGTCACATCTGGTTAATCGTTGGCTAGAAATCAATACACAGAGAGCGATGGTTTATGATAAGGCCTTATAATAAGCAAGTTCAACTTCAAGAGACTGGCTGTCTTCTTGCTTTTAGATGCTGAAAAGAAGCTGCTAATCCTCTTTCCTGTTGTGGGGTGGGGAGTGGGGAGCCCACTCATGTTGCTACCTAAATCAAGAACTACTTACTATATTTTTAATATGTCCTCTTCCTTTCTTTGGCCAATTCATTGTGACCTTAGGCTCAGGGGTTCAAATGCCACCTAGAATTTTTTTCAATCCAAAGGAAATGTATCAACTTATTCTCTGGTGTCACAAGACCTCAGAGTTACAGACACCTTTGTCCCGGCTCTGGGACATTCCCAGTGCTCTTTGATGTTAGCAGCTACCTAGTGAACTGACCCATGGGGCTCCCAGTGCCTCAGGGTCAGCGTCACTGTGGGTTTCCCAGCTGGCATTTGGCCAGTGCTTGCCATTCCTCCTGTGCAACCACCCATGCATGTGCGCATGAGCACACGCGTGTGTGAATGAGGGGGTGTGTTCAAGCGTGTGTAGGCATACTATCTGCTCATTCCACAAGTAGACAGCATTGTTGTGGACTGTAGAGATAAAGGTAAGAATGCCTTTCATGTATTGAATACTGGGTGAATAAGTGAACAAATGAGGAATGCTCCACCTGGCTTTCTACCCCAACATTCCTCCTCTTGTCACAAATGGGCCTATTTGAATTCCACCTGCAGGCTCAGCATTGCACAATGTCTAGGACCAGTTTAGGACTTATCCAAGTATAACTTTAGGAGCCTTAGTTTAGATCCCCAAGAAACTCGGAATTTAGTGCCCTGGCCAATCCTTCCACAGTGATATCAAGTCCATATTTGGAGTACTGCCTTGTTCCTCTCCTGTAGCCCCCTGTGTTCCTTCCAGTTTTAGTATCTGGTAATACTTGCTACTATCCTAGGCCCATGTTAACCATCTCCGCTAGATAAGAGACTGAATATCCCCCTCCTGAATCCCAATAGCTAGGATCTGGCTTCCTAACCCCTTAAAATGCCCAGATCCTGACCTGGCATGTGACATTGTCTCATCAATATCAGACTTCCTGCTGGAACCTCCACCTCTCCCTGGTACTCCCTAACTCTGAACAACAGCTACTCCACACAATACTCCCCAGAAGTCATATCTCTCTACTAGAATCCCTCACTCTACTGGCATCTGAGTCTGCTCCCAGCAATGATGGACATGTCTAATCTGCAGTCCTACTCTTCTGATCTGCCTTGTTCATTGCCTACTGAAAGCCCTTTTAATTTTAAAATAGAAACAACAGTAACTATTGAAAGTAAGATACTATCAAAGTAAGCAAATAAGTGCAAATAGGAATATATACTATGTTCATGGCTTAGAAGACTCAGTATAGTTAAGATGTTGATTCTTTATGAGCTGACATATAGAATTAAATTCAAGTCAACATCATTGCAAGTTTTTTTTGGTAGATACAAAGGAGTTCATTCTAAAGTTTATACAGAAAGGCAAAAGAACTAGAATAACCAAAACAAAATTGAAAAAAGAAGAAGAATATTAGAGAATTCTTCCTATCTTATCTTGATTTCAAGACCTATGAGAAAGTAATCAGACAGTATGGTTTTGGCAAAAGAAGAGTCACAGAGACCATTGGAACAGAATAGAGAGTTTGCAAATAGACTCACACAAATACAGCTAGTTGATATTTTATACAAACACAAAGGCAATTTAATTTACTAACAAAATCATGTTGGGATCATTGAAGATCCATATGCAAATATATGAACCATTTCAATCTAATCCTCACACATTCTAGAAAAAATTAACTTAAAATGAATCTCAGATATAAAGATAAAGCATTAAACTATGACTTATAGAAGTGAAATCAGAAAAAAATCTTCATGACCTATGATTAGGCAAAAATTTCTTAGGTTATAACACAAAAACATAATAGATAAAAGAAAAAATGATAAACTGATCAGACTTCATAAAAATTACAAACTTTGTCTCTATGAGAAAAAATACTAAGAAAATGAAAAGACAAGGAAATGTTGGGAGAATATAGTTGCAAATCACACATCTGACAAAGGACTTATACCAAAACTAGATTAAAAAAACTGTCAAATGCAATCAAAAGAAAACACACAGTCTGATTTTTCAAATAGGCATGAGATTTGAATAGACACTTTATCACAGGGGATCTACAGATGGCAAATAAACACATAAGGAGATGTTCAACATCATCGGGCATTACCAAATGAAAATTAAAACCATGATGAGAGACCACTGAACAACTTAGAATGACTAAAAGAAATAAAAAGAAAAAAAAAACACCTGACAATGACAAGTGGTGGCAAGAATACAGAGCAACTGGTATTCTCATACATTGCTGGTGAGAAAGTATAAGCGTAAAATCATCTGTAAACAGTTTGGCAGGTTTTAAGAAGGTAAAAAATGTACACAAATGTTCATAGAAGATCCTTGCATAGTACTCCAAAGTATTATTTTTAAGAAATCAGTGTTTTTTAACAGATGAACGAGCAACTGTGGTACAGCCATACAATGAAATAATGCTCACGATAGAAAGAAAAGAGCTATCAGTGCCATATCACAAAGGCATTACAGTGAGTGAAGGAAGTCTGTTTTTAAATTGTACACTGTGTGACCCCACTTATACGACATTCTGGAAAAGGCCAAACTATAGCAACAGCGAACACACTAGTGGTCACCAGAGATTTGCAGTTAACTCCAAAGGGCAGCACAAGGGGGTTTTTTTGTTTGTTTGTTTGTTTGTTTGAAGTGATAGATTTGGCTGTCCTGATTATTGCAGTGGTTACACAAATTCATATATAATTAAAACTCATACAACTGTACTTTACAGTATGTTGATTTAAAAACTACAATTAAAGTCTTTGGGACTTCCTAAAGCACTGAAGAAATGATTTTTCCGAATTGTGGTGCTGGAGAAGACTCTTGAGGATCCCTTGGACAACAAAGAGATCAAACCAGTCAATCCTAAAGGAAATCAACCCTGAATATTCATTGGAGGGACTGATGCTGAAGCTGTGGCTCCAATATTTTGGTCACCTGATGCAAAGAGCCGACTCACTGGAAAAGACCCTGATGCTGGGAAAAATTGAAGGCAGGAAGAGAAGAGGGCAACAGAAGATGAGATGGTTGGATGGTATCACCGACTCAAGAGACATGAGTTTGAGCAAATTCTGGGGGATGGTGAGGAACAGGGAAGTCTGGCATCTGCAGTTCATGCAGTCACAAAGAGCTGGACACAACTTAGCCACTGAACAACAGGGCTATTCCCTGGTGGTCCAGTGGCTAAGACTCCATGGTCCCAATGCAGGGGGCCCAGGGTTGATCCCTAATCAAGGGGATAGATCCCACATGCAACTAAAGATTACATGAGCCACAAGGAATATCAAAGATCCCATATGCTGCAAAAAAACCCTGCTGCAGTCAATAAATAAATACATATTTTTTAAAAAATATGTCTTAGCACACTCCACCTGAATCTTTTCCTACAGGCATATGTATTAACAGAATCATTCTGTATTAGATAATACTGTATAACCCATTTTGATTTTAAAATGTTGTAAATAGCTTTCAGTGTAATGAAATATGTATCTGCATATCAATTTCAATGGTTGGGCTGTGTTCCACTGAATGGACATAACACTTATTATGTAAGCAATCCCATGTTGTTGGGAGTTTGGGCTGTCTCTGATTTTTCAGTATTAGAACTGATGCTGTGATGACCA
This sequence comes from Cervus canadensis, assembly GCF_019320065.1. Taxonomy (NCBI): domain Eukaryota; kingdom Metazoa; phylum Chordata; class Mammalia; order Artiodactyla; family Cervidae; genus Cervus; species Cervus canadensis. The sequence goes on along the minus strand of NC_057392.1, from coordinate 55,202,678 downwards.
TTCTTGTAGCTAAGTATTTGCACAAATCCTTAATGATACTTTAGATAAATTTTTACAAGTGGACTTGCTGAGTCAATCTATGAATTCTTCAAAGATCTTTGAGGAGCCAGTGAAGGTTCCCATTTCCCCATAAGCTTCCCTGCAAACTTGCTCCCATTCTATTATACTATGTGGAGTCAAAACTTCTTCAAAGTACTTGTGTATATATTGTATTCAGCTTTGAACAACAACACAACCCACAGAGCCTAGCACATTGCCTGAGACAGAAGAGTAGCTATGTTATATTTATATTTGTTTGTTGGCGAGAATAAATGAGCAAATTAATGACCCAGCTTCTTTTTTGGCAACGATGTTACCTGTTTAGCATCAAATAGAGTTACTTCATGCAATAATCACTAATTCAGTACTTAGAGTGTGGTCCCATTTTTTAATTTCAGCAATAAAAAAATTGAACACTCCTCACATAATATTTGTTTTACATTACACATGCCTGTCAATCTATATATTAAAGAATAATAAAACTTGATTTCTTACTTATCTTTGGATTAGAACTAAGCATAAATGAAGTTCTAATACTTCCTTCTCACTCTCCAAAGATTGTTCTTCACGTCCCCGCTGGCTGTGCAAATTTGCGGATCACTGCTCTAAGAAGCCTGAATGCCATGGAGAACCCTGGGATCGGTGACACAGTCCTGCCCTTGGATTCACAAGCAGCCTAGGAACAAGTGCCATGAGAACTTTGCAGATGATACCAGAGTGTCTTGTGAAAGCAGAGGATGGAAAGTTCTCTTCCTATTGGAGAAGAGCTAAGAGTCTTTAGGGCAGAGGGTGCCCTGGAGCAGGCCATGAAGCGCAAGAAGAGCTTTGTGTTCCATGCCCTGAGGAAGTCCCCTCTTTGCTCATGTTCTATGTCTACCTCAGCAGCTATACAGGATGGGAGGACTGGGAAGGGCTGTTGAAAGGAGGAGTCTTCACACCTGCCATGCATGGCTGTTGGTGGGTTTTTCTTGGGGTCTCTTTTGTTCCTGTTTGTTTCAGGTGTATTTTTCTACAGCTTTCAGGACACACTGACACACATTTCTGTGACATTTCAGGACACAGTGCCAGACGCATGTGGACAGGAAGAGCCCCTGGGCAGAGACAGCTAATCTTTCATTATCTTCTTATTTTTAAACATAAGAACCACACCTTCCAGAGCAATAACAAAGATAGGTGACCTCTCAGGATCTTTTCCAGATTACTGACTCAGAGGTGCCCAGGAATAGTTTTTTAAATGCATGTGAACTCTATAGGTGTATAGGACCCTTTGATTGTTCCTAAAATAAGGCTCAGAACCTGACACTACTCAGTTTAACAGCTTCAATGAGTCTCTCCTGTCTATAGAATAAAATCTCAAGTTCTCCATGGGGACATTCAAGATGCTTCAAGTTTTGGCCCTCGCTGGGACACCTGCTGCTTTTCTCAATCTCCACTGGACACATCAAACCACATGCTCCTCCCTGAACAGGCTGGCTTTATCCCTCATGACAGCTCAGCCAATTCTTTACCCTCCTGCCACAACTAAATCCCAGTCACCTTCCTGTCTCAGTCCAGACATCATCATCTCAGTCTGGGACATCTCCCCACTCCCACCTGCTACCTTCCCAGGCAGAATCAAACTCATTCTCCTGTGATCTATTGTCATTCATTTCTGTTGTTCTCAAACTCTTCTTCACCTACCTTGGAATACAGTCAGCTGGGTCTGTTCCTATCTCTTACTTAAGACTAAAAGCTGTCTGAAGGCAAGGTAAAATGCTGAACTCTCTCCTTCTGCTACCCAGCATCACACACCCATGAAAAAACAGGACTGTGAGCCCGTCTTGGTAAACTAAAACAATCCTCACCTCATCTGGTTCCAGAGATTTGCCTCAGGCTAGAAGAAGAACAGGTTAGGCAGGATAAGGTTTCAAAGTTTTGTTTTGACCTTTTATATTTGACAATACTGTTGGACTTTCAAGTGATGATGTCCAGGAGATATCTGAATATACCTGGCTGGATCCGAGAGAAGGTAACAAGTCAATGCTCATTCCCATGCAAATGATAGTAAAAGTGATGAATATCTGTAAGCTTTCCCAGACAAGTATAAAGTGAGATGAGAACTAAAAAGAGAACCTTAAGAAATGTCATTATTTTAAAAAAAAGAAATGTCATTATTTTATAAGCAGGAGGGAAAGTGCCCCCAAAGAGCAAGATGCTATAATAAAAAAGATGCAGAGAAAATCAGAGATTTGAAAGTTTCAAAGAGGAAGGAAGTAGGATACTGGAGAATGATATGTTAAGTCTGGTAAAATAAGGACTTTGGTAGTTAAAAAGTCCTTCCTGATCTTAATGAAAGCAGTTTCCATTATGATTAGTTAAAAATCTATATTAAATCAGAAAGAGGACAACCCTTTCCAAAATTTGAATAAAAATGAAAGAAGAATGAGAAGGCAGCAGATTGAGGGTATAGAAACCATAAGGTAAATTTGTTTTGTTCTCTGTTACTATGAAAGAAATGTGAGCAAGTTTAACAGCTAAAGGAAAGAAGTCAGTGGGAAAAAATACAGAAGATACAAGACAGAGAGTTGAGCAATGCATAAAAAGGATTATACACCGTGAGTTCGTTCAACATATGAAAATCAATGCATCTTATTAACAGAATAAAGAACAAAAAGATTTATCACTTCAACACACACAGGATAAGTATTGAACAAAATCCAACACCATTTCCTGATTTTAAAAAAAGACAAAAAAAAAAAAAAAAAACCCACCACTCAACAAGCTACAAATAGAAGGAAACATTCTCAATCTGATAAAGGGTAGCTGTAAAAACTCACCACTAACATTATATTTACCGACCAAGACTGAAAGCTATCTCCCTGTGATAAGGAACATCCACTCACCACTTGTAGTCAGTATTGCATTAGACGTTTAGCCACAGCAATTGGCAAGAAAAAGAAGTAATACACTCCCAGACTGAAAAGGAAGAAGTAAAACTATCTCTAGTCATAGATAACTTAATCTTGTATATAGAAAATCCTAAGTAATCTACAAAAATATTTTCAGAACTAATAACAAGTTCAGTAAAGTTGCAGGAAACAAAATCAATATATAAAAATCAATTATGTTTTATACTCTAGTAGTAAAAAAATCGAAGAATGAAATTAAGAAAACAATTCCATTTACAATAATATTAAAAGAATAAAATCCTTAGGAATAAATTTTCAAAAGAAGTATAAGGCTTGTTTCTTCAGTGAAAACTAAGACACATCTTTTAAAAGGAATTAAAGAAGATTTAAGTTTTAAAATATCCCATGTTCATGGATCAAATGAATTTTGAAGCAGCAACACTCCCCAAACTACATAAAGAGTGCAAAATCCCAGCTCTGTTTTCAGTAAACATTGGCCATTGATCCTAATAATCATATGGGAATGTAAAAAACTCAGAATAACCAAATGATTTTGGACAATAGCAAAGTTGGAGAATTCACAGGTCTCAATTTCAAAACCTACTACAAAGCTACAGTAATGAATATAGTGGTCACTAATGTAAACTGGACATAGAGATCCATGGAGTAAAGTTGAGAAACAGAAATAATGGGAATGGAATGAAGATAGACTGCGAGTGGGTGGAGGCTTTCTTTATGTGATGATGAAAATATTTTAAAATGAGATAGTGGTGACTAACACAAAACTCTATCAGGTAACTAGAAGACCCTGAATTTTACAGTTTAAAAGGGGAGTTTGTGTATGTGAATTATATCTTAATAAAGTTGTTGTTGGGCTTCCCAGGTGGCTCTCCTGCAATGCAGGAGATGCAGGTTCAATTCTGGGTTGGGAAGATCCCCTGGAGGAGGGCACGGCAACCCGCTCCAGTGGGACTGCCTGGAGAATCTCATGGATAGAGGAGCCTGCTGGGGTTTGGCCCATGGGGTCTCAAAGAATCAGACACAGTTGAAGCAAATGAGTACCCATGCAAAGCTGTTTATAAAAGGAGGGTACTAACTGATGGAAGAAAGGCCTGGAGGGAAAGGCTGAATCTCCACATTAGTGGGGCACCTAATTTTGAATGGCCCTAAACTGAGAGAAGGAGGAAAGGGTGGGTATGAAGGTAGGTTTGCAAGTGTCAGGGGGAAGCGGGTGGGAGGAATTGAGGTGCCTCAGTTTTCTAGAAACTAGAAGTGATATTGACTTCTAAAGCAAGAACTTGAGAAGTGGGTAGGGAACTTGAAGAAAAAGATGATAATAAAATTAGTTGAAACCCCTGAGGAAAGTTAAGAGGAAGCTACCTAAGAATAAACAAAAGAAGGAAGTTGGGATTTGTGAAGACTTTCTTTGCATGGCATCTGGCCCTTGGTCAGGCACAGTACGTTCTTTTCCTTTCAGCACCTCTGTGCTCTCCACCAGTGGCCTAAGAACACAGCATGACTGGAAGATTTTCCCAATACGCATGTCTGTAGGGTCCCTCAGGGCAGCATGTGACCCATTTTCAACATCACTGGCCAAAGTGCAATGAGGTCAAGTACTGTAAATATTTGTGATTGGGAGGATTTTTTTCCTCCACAATTTGCCATGAGATAGGCCTACAAAATATAAACATTGGCTCAGGGTGATTGATGGCAACTGAAAATTCAAACACGGGCAAAGCAACCCAGGGTCCTCCATGATCCCAGCAGTAGAGGAATAATGTCACTATTTCAATGGTATAGGAGAGACCATCCTAGTATGTAAGGCTAGGAGGGAGGGGCAGGACAAATTCCCCTCTGGTACCCCTTCTAGCTCACTGCTGAACATGCAGAAAATTGCCTTCAGCCACCTTCGCTGCCCAGACTACTCCTCTATTGCTCCAGCTGATAAGATAAATAGTGTCATGTAAAGGAACATTCAGAACTGTCTTTCAACACATTTAAGGACACACCAATGTCTCCAGGCTAAGTGGCCTCTTACATAGCGTAGTAGGTTGAATGATGGCCACACAAATACCAAGTCCTGATGCCTGGAATTTAAAAATGTTAACTTTTGGAATAAGATAGAATGTAACTTTTGGAATGTAATTAAATTAAGCAAACTGAGATGAGATTACCCCGGATTATCTGTGATGGCCCTAAATGCCACCACACTGTCCTTTAAAGAGAAAGGCAAAGGAAGATAATGCAGACACACAGGAGAAAGGCCATATGAAGACTGAGTGGAGAGAGATGAACCCAACAAGTGCAGGACCACTGACAACACCAGGAGCTGTGAGAAGCAGGGGAGAGGTTCGCCCCTAGAGGTTCCAGAAGAATCAGGGTCCACTGATACCTTGATTCAAGACGTCTGACCTCCAGACTGTGAATGCATACGTTTCTGATTTAAGTCACCCAGATTGTGGTGATTTGTTAAGGAAGCCCTGGGGAATTAATACACCTGGTCACACTCTTCTCTGTACTCTCATCAGTCCTAACGGTACACATTTGACCTTGAATGTGTGGAAAGTGAAAGCTAGCCAGAGTCTATGAGCCTCTCATCTCAGCTCATCCTCCTGCTCTCAGAAGACTCTTTAATAATCCACTTTCGAGTAATAACTACCCCACCTCTTCCTCCTAAATGCCATCTTTACAGGAAAAGAAATAGTTAACTGGTTCTTGTAACTCGCGATGGAAACTTACATTTAAGTGCAAGAAAATGTGCAGACAAAACAGGTAGGCTCTGTCCCGATTTGCCACTTACTGTGTAGCTCTGGTCTCGAGTAGCTCATTTTAATTCTAGCTCACTCAATTGAAAAATGGCAGTAATAATTCCTACCCCATAGAATGACTTTTTGTGGAAATCAATCAAATGAGTAAATGCCATGTCTTCATCTGGGGCACACAGGGCAGCACATAATCAGGTCCAATGCTTCATGTGAAGGAAATTTGAAAAATGTCAATCGCTACTTCCCTGGTGGTCCAGTGGTTAAGAATCTGCCTGCCAATGCAGGGGACACGGATTGGATCTGTGGTCCAGGAAGATTCCACGTGTTGGGAGACAACTGAGCCTCTGTACCACAGTGACTGGAGCCCATGCTCTAGGACCCGTGGGTTCCAAGCAGAGATGGTTAATCTTTGGCCTGTTCTCTCTTCACCTCTTGCCTCCTTGCTGAAAGTGTCTTTTAGGTGTGGGTCTGGCCCTCAGCTCTCCCTTGTCTGGCTTCTCTCTCTGTGGCTGGGTGAGCAAGTCAGGTGACCAGAGCACCTGGGAATTGCGGAGATGGAGTTGGAGACCCTGTGGTGGCCTCCCCTTCAAGCTGCCTTCTCTAGCAGTTGGTGAGGTGCATATCAGGGATACCAAGCAGTTGATAAAAATGTATTTCAGTCTCATTTGACTAGTGACCTTTGTGTCTATTTTCTACAGTGTTTACTCATATAACAAATATTTACGGAGCATGTATTATATGTCAAGGGCTTTCTGGGTGGCACCATCGGTGAAGAATCTGCCTGCCAATGCAGGAGATTCAAGAGACGCAGGTTCAATCCCTGGGTGGGGAAGACCCCTTGGAATAGGAAATGGCAACGTATTCTAGTATTCTTGTCTGGGAAATCCATGGACAAAGGAACCTGGCAGGCTATAGTCCATAGAGTTGCGAAGGGTCGGACAGGACTAAGCACTCGCACGTACACACACACACACACACATATACACACACACACACACACACACATTATTTGTCAGGCCCAGTGCTAAGTGCTGGGAAAGTGGAGTAAGTAGAAAAGAAAAAAAAAAATCCCTGCACTTACAGAGTTTACTTGTTACTGGGCACAGAGAAGCAGTAAGTAAATCAGAAATAAATAAACACTGCGTGTCAAATCTTGAAAGTGCTTTGAAAGGCCTGAAACAAGGAGTGAAGCTGAAGGGTGTTGTGGACTAGGGTATGAGACAGCTAGACTAGGTGGTTCCTTGTGGAAGAGCCATCTGAGAGAATACTTAATATTAGAAAGAGCCAGACATGTGCAGATAAGGGGGAGGCGTGCTCTTGGTGGACAGCAGCCAGTCCAAAAGCCCTGAGGTAAAAATAAGCTTGGCAGGCTTGAGGAACTAGAAGACCCATTAATGTAGAGAGTTGTGGGAAGGGGCAGAACACGAAGTCAGAGAGAAAGGCCAGGGCTAGATTGTGGAGAACTCTATCCAGACTCAATCATTGCACGTCCCCAAATGTGCAATGCACACTACCAGTGTGTGTGCAAATATTGGGATGGTATATGTGCAAATATTTTTATTGGAGTAACTATAAACTTATTTCAGAGTATATTAGGAAAAGTATAATTAGCATATCTAAACCATGATTTCCTAAGTATATTATTCAGGTGAAACTAAATTAAAAAGTGAACTGATTTAAAGAGAACACAGCATCAATTATAGTACAGGTGCTGTGCATATACAGCCAAAATCTCCAAAGTGGTGTCTGCTGAGCTGAAGTCACTGCTTACCAATTAGAAACAAGAGGGGGCCCCATTCTCAGCCGCAAACATGTCCCCTAAGCTGGTTGCTTAGAAGTGAGAGGCAGGAGAGTGACTCAGGTGTGGCCAAGGTGGCCTACTGCCCTCCAGATGTCCCCCACCCTCCCATCCCACAGTTAAGTTGTCTCCAATGGGCAGCAGATCACAGGGACTGTGGTTCCCAGTTCATGAGAGTGTGAGGTAAGACCGCATGCATGGTTCTCACTGATGGAATGAGTGCCCTCTTCACCCTCTTCCTCTGTCCCCAGCAGCAGGGAGGGAATGATGGAGATCCAGCTTAGCAGGGACTTGGGACCCTGAATCACCATGGGAAGAAGATCAGCTCCTAACCAGGACCAGTTACATATGAACAAGCACACTTCCTTTGTGTTAGGCCACTGGCATTTCTGGTTAATTTTTTCAATAGTTGGTTAACCCATATCTGGAATCTTTGCTTAAGGAAGCACCATATCCTAAGAGTATCAACTACATGTTGTAAGAGATGTGATAACCTTCAGAAGAGAAAAGAGTCGGATGGAAGTAGAATATGAAATCTTTCTCTTCATACACTCCAAAGACTGTCTTGTCAGAGAGAGAGATGATACATTCTAAGAGGACCAATCACTGGGAGTTACAAGAAGGCAGTTTCATCATCTGGAAGACAGTCCTAAACTAGGACAGAACAAGATGCCCCAAATGGTCACACATGATGTGTATCAAGTGTTCAAGTGAGGCCAAGGGACTAACGGATAGGAAAGCCAAAGGAGTGACTCTGCATTGGCTGGAAGAGTGGTCCCAGGGCCTCTGGGAAACCCTACCTAACCCTCTCTTGCATTCTGACTCTCCTGCCACTCAAGAATAGAGGGGCAGGAAGGAGGAGAAAGAGGGTTACATGAAGAAGCCTGCCTGAGCCACTTTTTCTCCTTGAGATCTGCCTCTAAGGCAGCTGCCCCAGGAGACTGCTATGCACCAAGAGAACAGGCCAGATGGACGGGTCCACACCAAGGACCCTGTCTTCATAGATCACAGGCCCCAACGTTGTTTCCTCCTGAATGAGCTTGGTCAGAGCCAGGCCTGGGCTCAGCAGACACAGTGATAGATCCATACCCCTGCCTCTGGTGACTTTGTTCTAGGGGCAGAGAATCCAAGGACCCGCACAAATGCCCTCAGGTCCAGGCAAGTAGTATAAATGAGTGAAGTGAGTTTCGTGTAAGGCGAGAGGAATGGGCCACGAGCTATAGCAAAATAAAAAGTCAAAAACCAGAAAGCAAGAGTGAAAAGTGGAGACAGGGCACATTTGCAGGCCTTTTTTGGGGGATGAGATGACAGAGTCAAAGAAGGAAGGGTCTTTCTGCATGTCACTCTGTCTTGAGGACAGTGTCTCAGTGGGAAATAGGTTTGTCCGGTGCTCGACGCAGCCCGTGGAGGACTGTGGAGGGCAGGGTCAAGGCAGCAGGAGACAGCCATGATGGGAGATGGTCCTGTGGGCTGGGACTTTAGAAACAGGGATCCCACTGACTTGGTCACCAACTCAAGAGCTTGAGTGTAAGTAGCTTTGCCTTCCTTGACCCACAACAGTGGAGCGGGTGGCCCTGAACTTCCCTCCAACTCTGGCATTTGCACGGGAAGAGAAGTCAGAGTCATCGTTTAGACCTCCCTTTGCCCATCTACACTTCCAATCAGACTTTAGGCCTCTGGAGTTGAATTTCTACCTATACCTTGAGCTCATCTTCTGCTTTGCCCCACATGACCCAGCTTTGATATAAAGCCCATCTTCTCTTCCAGATGACAGCAAGGGCTTCCTAACCAGTCTCCTTCCTTCATCCACATTTCCATCCTATTCTACTGGCTGTCAAACTGCTGCATCAACAACAGATGTGATTAAAAAACAACAACAACAACAACAAAAGTTTTAAAAAAACAACAAACACAGAGGCAAGTACATAGTGCTCCTACTTACAACCCTCTATGGCTCCCTGATGCCTTCTAGGATAAAACCCAGACATCATAACACAGTAACTTGGGCCCTCAAGGAAAGAGGCTTCATTCTCTGTCCTTCTCCAGCTCTCCTTCTCCAAATAGTCCGTGTCTCATCCTACTGAATTGCTTGTCATTCCATTAATACATTCTCAGGCTTCATACTTCTGGGCTTTGGGTACATTCTGTTCCCACTGTTTTGAATAGCTACTTCCCACCCTTGTATGCCTGGTAGTAGTAGGGGGAAGAGCAATCTGGTACAGACTAGGCAATAAGGGGGTGCGTTGTTTGTAGAAATTTAAGATCAGTAATAAAACCAACTTAAATCTAGCCTTCTTTTTATTGCATTGGTGATTCTAAACATGGACAGTGACAAAACACTTCTCCCCACGCAGGTACCACTCAAAATGTCACACTCTCTTGGAGCACCACTGAAGCACAGTAGTCCACCTCATCCCTCCGAACCCAGCCTAGGGGTCTGCACATCTGCAAAGACCTCCCTTTTTTAGAATTTTTTTAATGGAGGTATAATTGTTTTATAATGTTATGTTAATTTCTGCTGTACACCAGTGTGAATCACCTGTGAGTATACATACATTCCCCTCCCTTTTGCACCTCTCCCCCACCCACTCCATATCCCACTCTTCTAGATCATCATAGACCTGAGACCACTGTTCCATACAGCAGCCTCCCACTAGCTACTCATAAAGCCTGCCCTAACCTTCCACCCCAGCCTCCCTCCACTCCCAGAGGCGATGTGTCTCTCCTCTGGTCCGCTTCCTCTCCTGTTTTACACCGTTTTTCTCTCCTGCCCTTGAACTGCAACATTTCCCTCCTGTTTACAATTCTGTCTCTCCCAGGGGTCCTTGAATTCCTTGAAGACAGAGGCTCAGACATAGCTAAGTCTTCCCAACGCTTAGCCCAGGGCCGGGGATGTCACAGGGCCTCAGAAAAGGGGTCATAAGTAAACAAACCAGCACAGTTTGAGTTGTTCTGAACACTAATTTGGGCATGATGGGTCTCTAAGTCACAACCCAATTAAAAGCTCCAATTTATGCTTAGAATGTTGCTGCAGGTCAAGTCTTAACGTTCTGGCTAGAGTGTCTCTCCTTGTCGGGACAGGATGGTGTTTGGGTGGTATGGAAATGACTCACTGCCCCAGCGGCTTAACAGGATTACCGAGGGGCTCACATTGCTCAATGAAGCATGGCAGGAGCCCGGCGGTGCCAGCCAGATCAGGGGCCAAGGCTGTTATCTCTGTGACTCTTCCCCTGGTGCCTGAGGACAGAGGAAATTAAAAGTCACTGCTCTTCGCTAGCAGAGGAGAGAAAGGTTCAAAAGAAACTCGGAAAGTGCCTCCCTCCACTCAGTGAATGCCATCCCCATTTCTGCCCTCCAGATCCCAGCAGCTGATCTGGGAGGGTCTTTGGGTAAAATCTGAGTCAGTCAGTGTCCTTATCTTTCAGATGAGGAGGCTGAGATCCAGAGAGAGGCATGAACTACTCGAGACCATATAGATGATAAGTAACAGTATTGAGAGTTGAGTCTGCATTTTCGTTCCTTGTCCAGGGAGGCAACATCACTACATGGCATCAGGCAAAGATGTATAGAGCAGAAGGCAGGGAGTCGAAATTCACACCTGGCTTTTGTCTACTGGCTTTTTTTCGTTTGTTCGTTTTGAAAATGAAAGTATCAGTCGCATAATATCAGATGAACCATTTCAAAGTCTACAACTGAGTGGCATTTAGTAGATTCACAGGGTGGTACAACCATCACTCCCATCTAGTTGCAAGATCTCCTCACCACCCCCAAAGAAAACCTCTTATCCATTCAGCAGTCAATTTCTTCCTCCCGATAGACTGGCAATCACCAGTTTCCTGTCTCTGTGGATTTGGTTTTTCTGGACAACTTGTGGAAATGGAATCTTAGGATATATGCCCTTTTGTGTCTCGCTTCTTGATATCATGTTTTTGACATGTAGCCATGTTGTAACACACATCAACACAACATTCCTTTTTGTGGCTGAGTAATATTCCTTTGTACATACATACTGTATTTGGTCTATCACACCTGGTTTTAACTAAGAGTTGGTACTGGAGTCCATCAACTTATTCATGTGTCCTTCACTCTGCACTCTTTGAAGATGGGCACAAAGAGGAAGGCATAGTCAATGGACATTGATCAATGTGTGCCATAGTTATAGCTCCATGAGGCACCCAAACAGAGAGTCAGCCAACGTGATGGTGAAAAGGACCGTTCACTGAGCCCAGGAGAGATCTGGTTTCCAGTTTCAACTTATCAGATAGTCAACTGAGTGGCCTAAGACAGGTCTTTCTCCTCTCCTCGCCATGGATTCCTCACATCTAAGGCAGGATAAGAATGCCTGTCCAATTGATCACATGTCAGGGTAGCTGGGAGACCTGAATGAAATGACATCTTCAAAGTATCCTGCAAACACCTCTTCATAGTGTGAAGTTTTATCTTGTTTAAAACAACAACAAAGAAAAACCAAATGAAGCTCCCCACTTGCTAGCTTTCTGTAAGGGCATGGTACTGACAATGAAGAGAGAAATCTTATCCAGCAAAATCGCTTGCAGGGGGCAGCATGTATTTCCCTGGATGGCCTGGATGTGGGGGAACTGCTCTTAGGAAGATGGGGGCGGGGGGCGGAAATCAGCTGCATGTTCCCAGGGATCCTGAGGTTGACAAAGAGAGATGGGAGCAGGTAAAAGGAAAGCAAAAGACTGCCAGTCTGTGATGAGACTCCTCCCCAAAACCTTCCATTTTTAGTGATGTTACCAAAAACAAAGGCCTGGATGCAAGTGGATTTTTGTGAAGCCAAGGGAAGGCATTAGTCCTTGATCAACTGTGGGGCAGAACTGGGTAGCACACATTGACAAGAGGTCATGGAGGCTGAGGTGTGACAACAGACACTGTCAGGACTCATGGAAGTCGGGTGTGGATTTGAGGCTCTCACAAGGCTTGGTATCAGAATTCGGGGTCAAGTTTAAAAGAATCTCCAAGGATGTCAGTTGACATCTACCCCCAGGGCTGTGCACCTGGGCAGTGCCACTGCTGAGGGCCAGTGTCCCTGTACTCAGAATACAGTGATTCGCATGTTTGCACCCCCATGCAGCCCTCACCCCTGCAGCCACAGTACAAGGATCTGTGCACTGTACAAGGGATCTCAGTACTGATTTGCTTTTGTTCCCAAACCATGGTTGGCTCAGAAGCCCTTATATGGTAACCACAAATGAACAACTTTTGCAAATAAGGCAGACCCCTGGAATGGTACCCATGTATATTCTGCTGTCAAAAGTAGAGAACCTGTGCAGTAACAGGTCTCCCTGAGGGCCTAGTAAACCTCTGCTCTTCTCTCAGTTGCCAGGTGACATGCTATTTACTGGCTCAGAGCACTAAGCCAGTGAGATCAGTATTGAGGCTCAGAGCTCTGCCTGACACTGTTAGCTAGCGGGAATGCTGCTCCTCATAAGGGAGATCCATACACTTTGGCCAAATCGTCTCCTTCCTTTAAATTGCTCTGAAGGAAATCAACAAAAGCACAAAGCTAAATATCCTTGGATGTTCTTTACCAATTACCCATAACACTAGGCAGCTGGAGACATAAAATTGCAACAATAGGTAAAAGCAAGAAATATATTGTGAATCACCACAATGGCATTTCTGCAGCTATAAAATAAAGATTGGAGCAATATGGCAAGTGCTTATAATATTAAGGGAAAACACAGACAGTGACTAGTATGTGTGATAGGATTGCAACTATATAAAAATGTGCATGGTACATGGACAAGAAGATAAAAGGGACGGTGGAAAATAAAAAGTGTTGCAAAAGATAAAAGAACCATAGGTGACTTTTTCTTTAATATTATCTTTTATACTATCTTAATATTTCAGAAAGTTCAAGCCTGTGTTCTTCTCCAGCTGTTTATCTACATCTGTTTTCTCCACCCAGTTCAATTTCATACATCTGTCTCTATTAAGATATTTATAGCTCTGTCTGTGCTGACTTTCTCCTATCTCACAGTGTAGATCCTTCAGCAAGTGAAACCCACACAATGTTGGGCAAGAAGTGGTTAAACAATAAATAATGTTCCAGGCCAGTGTTGCTTGGGAGATGTTTGATGATACCACACTGGAAGTGTCACTGTCTTATAAAGGGAGGATCCACTTTCAGTTTGGACTCTGCTCAGAAAGAAAGTCTTCCCACCAAAGAGGCTTTAAAACCCTTCCCAGCAACCAGCACACAGAGACCAGAGCTGCCAGGACTGATAAATCCTGATCCTCACTGAAGAAACGCATCTCCAGCACCATCCATGAACAATAGTGCTATGAGCCAGCAGTGCTCCCATGTGTTTGTTGAGCAAGGTGATGCTCCAATGTGATCGGTGAGCAAGGTGGTACTCCCGCGTGATCTGTGAAGCAACTGCAGTGTTAGTGGAGCTGCCAGTCCCAGGGCAAGCAGACACAGATGGAGATTTTTCTGTGATCAGTAAGTAAATGTCTAGAGCAAGTGATGGGTATTTCAGTCCAGGGCAGTCCACAAAAAACCAGAGAATTCTGGCCCAGAGACAAGGATGCTAACCCCACAGGGACTTTTCCTTCAGGCTTAGCCAGCTGGACCCCAGATCCTCCCCAGATACTTGCAAATTTGGCACCAGAACTCATTGTATAGTCTCTGTACCATTTATTTTCTATAAGATCAAGCAGGGGATGGTGTTTAAATCTCATTCCAGAGACTGTGCTCAGGCATCTTCAGCACTTCATGATAAAGTCCTTTAGGACATCAGGGATCACTCCATAGACACCTGGCCCCAGTGAGGGCTCTCCAAGAGCCAGAATTAGGGCTCAATATCCAGGGCAGGCAAACCTGGGAGAACAACTGCCCCTAGAAAATTTTGTTTGAACAAGCTTGCATCTTTCTGAATCTGAACCTATCTCTCCTGGATGAGAAATGTCCTTGATAATGATTTCCATAAAAACATCATAGAGGAGAAGGATACACAAGCAGATGGTAACACAGGCTGCTTTGGGGGAGGACAAGAGGAAATTGGAGAAAGGGTAAGAGGGAGACTTTTTTACTGCATTCCGTTTATGCTTTTTTGTTTTTTTTTTAACTACTCATTACCATCTCAAATAAATGGGTGAATAAGGAATGAACAGTTAGGTAAAATTAAGCAAAATGAAAATCTGCAGAGATTTGCCAATGACATTTCCCTGCACTGGAGACAGACTAGCAGAAAATTTAAGTGGTGGTGATAAAAATTAAGGGGTTCCAAGAAGATGTCATATTATAATAGGACCTTAGCCACCGTCTGAGCTTATTATTATTTGAAATTCACTCTTAAGACAATATCTCACCATAAAATGCTCACAAAAACATTAATAAATTCATCTTCATCTAATACAAATCCAAAATGACCCCTACCCACTGGAGAGGCAAGGGAGCAAGCCAGTTACTCAATGACTGAAACTATAACTCTGTGACCCCAAGGGTCAGTGTCTGCATTGAGAGGGAAGAAAAATTTGACGGGAAGCAAGGTTTGCTATGGAGATTCACAGCATCAGTGCCTCCGTTTCTGTTCTCATGGCCGTGAAGCAGGAACCAGGTCTGAGGATCAAGCTAAAGTTCTTTCCAAGCAGTGGACCACAGAACCCAGAGCCAAACACCGAGCAAGCTCACTGCTCTGCCCGAGCCCCTCTGGTGTTCCCCATAGGCAAGGAGTCAGTCCCGCTCTCTTTTACAAAGGGGTCCTGTCTCTTCCGTGTGGTGGTGCCACGGTGGGGACAGGCCTTGAAAGGAAGGGAAGAAAGCAACAGGAGAAAAACGGAGGGGCCGCTGGTCTGCCATCAGCAGCAGATAAGCACTGGTGTGTGAATAGGAGCTGCCCAGCAAAGGACAGGCTCTCCAAGATGAGATGTCAGCACCGTGTCTTTGCCTTTCAACCCCGGGAGCTTGTTAATAACCTCTTTTCAAAAAGGACTGAAGACAAGGTTTCTCAACCCCATCTGAACAGACTTATGTACAAAAGCTTTACTTTGGAAAGAGAACGGAACCAAAGCAGCCTGTCCTAGTTCTTTCCCAGGGGAAGGGTCACCACTTGTTCAAAAGGCACCTTTGAAACCCAGCAGCCCTTGAAATCCTGGGGTCTGGGTGGCCCAGGTGGAGAACCAATCCTCCAGACCCTAGGAAGAGGAATATGGCCCACCCCAACCTCTGCCTGTGGAAAGAGCGCTGTCCTGACGACTGAAGTGGAGAGAACGATGCTTCTTTCTGCTTATGCTACCCGATCACACTGCCTAATGCCCAGCCTCTCTGATTCTCAAAACCCTTCTGCAGCTCCCAGCTGTCTGTCACTTGAGTCTCTTCTTCCTCCTGACACTCAGGGCCCCCAAAGTCTGGTGCTAACCCTAGTGCCAGCTGCACACACCTGCATGCCCATCCAGATACCCAGCCAGCCCCAAGCCTCCCCATCGTTCCTCCCTGCCCATACCACCCTCTCCCCTGGAAACGATCTCCCCCACTCTCCAAGCTTGCAGAATGTCACTTCTTGAACTCTGAGCCTTTCTGCACCCCAGAGATCTTCTCTTCACCTCAAAGGTCTTCTCTTTGCCCTGACCTTTCCTGTCCACTGTTCTGATCACCTATATAAGAGAAATTTCCCTCTCTCAACTCTAAGAGCCTTTTTTTCTGTATTTTTCTCAGGGTTCATAACTTTCTCCTTCACATTTTGTTCCCTGGGTGCCTCTCATGACTCGGCCCTCAGGGTGGCCCACAATGGCTGGCACACAGGGTCACCTAGAGCGCAGGTCCCCTGCAGGTCTGCTAAGTTAGCTTTAGGTGGAGAGTTGACTGGCTGACCTCTTTCCTGGCAGCTCCAGGGTTTCATACACCTGTGACTCTATGAATAGGTAAAGCAAAAGGCCAGACAAGCACCTTTTCTGCTTCAGTCCCAGGTCCAGGGAGCTCTCTTTAGGGATCAGTACTTTAAATCATCCCTCACTGCACCGCCGTGGAGCAGTGATGGACGCTGACCTCTCTCTCCAGAGGAGCCCTCTCCTTCGCTTGTGGGCGGCCATGTTTTTCCTCTGCATCCTCCTGAGTGTCCCAAGCCCGCTGGGGAAGGACCCTGAAGAGTCGTCCTGCTCCTAGGAGCGCGCCCATGGCTCTGCCCTCCCTCGCACCAGCTCCAGCCTTCCTCCTCCTGTGTTTCTGCGCCCACGACAGGGCCCAGCTCTGGGAGTCCTGTGGTCACCAGGAGGAGGCCAGGTGCAGGGCCTGGCCACAGGGCACAGAGACATCCCTTCCCCTGCAGAGACAGGAGGGAATTTGACTTGAGCCTGTTTTCAGGGTAATTCGGCGTCAAACATCATCGAGGCCTGAAATCTGGCCAAGTCTTTGTTTTGTTTTGTTTTTTTCCTTTCCTCCAATCAGCCCAGGGCACTGGGGAGGGGGAGGGCATTCAGGGGGTGGGGGCTGCTGGCCGGCTGGGGCTGAGAGGGAATGCTGAGCATGCAGAAGTGGCCCATTGAGAGCCCCAGCTCACAGCCGCTCACAGCCCAGGGGCGGGTGGCACCCTGGCTCCCCCCCACAAGGGCAGCTCTGTCCTGTGGGCACAGGGCTCCGTCCCAGCCCCACTGGCTGAGGGAGAACAACATTTCCTTATAAGGCCCCGACCGCCCTGCCAAGGCTGGACGCTCCAGCAGACTGTAGCTTTCCATTCTCCTCGCCCGGCTCCAGCACAGGCCTTGAATGTCGCCCTTGTTGTCAGGCCCCTCCTCTCCTCCCCGGCCCCCACCCCACCCACTTCCAATCCCTGCCAGGGCCAGCCCCACCGAGCCTAGCCGGATAAACAGCCCAGAGGCCTCTCCCACACAGGGACTGCTCGGCTTAGGCCTGCTGGAGGCAGCACAGGGTAGCAGAAAGAGCGGCAGGGCGCCGGGTTGGGCCGACCCTGCAGGTCCCTTCCTGGTGCCTGTGGCTTCAGGGCAGCTCTGGACTCCTGTGAGCCTGGTTCCTAATCTGGAAAATGAAGATCTCATTGCCACGGGGTCCAGATTCTTTGCATTGCATTCACAGTCCTTCCCAGTGAATCTACCTTCATAGCTTCACCTCTGCTTGCTCTCCCAGGCCAGGTTCCCCAAACGACTCCTCTCTCCCCCACTGGCTTTCTCTAGTAGCCTGGACAGAGCCTAGCAGGTAGAAAGACCTGGATTAAAGCCCCAGGGAACTCCACTTGCAGAGCCCCACCCTATCAATGCCACTTCCTCCCCACCCCCGAAAAAGTGAATCGTTTCTTCTCTCCTCAACATTTGCATGTACCTCTCTAAGAGGCTTCCCACTTTGCAATTGCTCTGATATGTTTACCTGCCTTTTCCTTCACCAGGGCATGAGCTTCTTGAGGCTCAAATGGATCCTCTTTATATTCCGGAGCTCAATCACTGTACCTGGCACACTAATGTCGCTTCGTGAAAGATCATTGTGTAAATATATCCAAATGCACAGTGCTGGGCAAGCCCTCAAGAGACAACTGATGTGCAGATACTATGTGAACTATGAAGGGCTGTGCACCTGTGAAGGGTAACAACTGCACCATGTGGCTCTTCACTCCAAACTCTACTCTTTGTGATACCATTATAACCTTACCCATCTGCCCAGTTCTGGATCCTGAATTCTGAGGCCCTTGGGTGTTTGTTGTTGTTTAGTTGCTAAGTTGTGTCTCTTGCTTCTCTTTTGCAACCCCATGAACTATAGCCCTCCAGGCTCCTCTGTCCATGGGATTTCCCAGGCAAGAATACTGGAGTGGGTTGCTATTTCCTCCTCCAGGGGATCTTCCTGAATCAGGGATCAAACCTACATCTCTTGCATTAGCAGGCAGATGCTTTACCACTGAGCCACCAGGGAAACCCATCTCACATGTTTAACATGTATCAAAGATATTATTGGTCCTTAGAATGCTAGTGTTGGGGACTAACAGGGGTTTGGGGAATTATCCCATCATTTTCACACTGACACCTTCTATGCAGATGTCATGTGGCAACACGTGGATTAAATGAAGGGGTTCCAAGTCCTCAGCCCTACCTGTTTTACCATTTCTACATCCTAGGATCCCACAGCATTCTCAGAAAAAAAAGAATCCACTGGTTATAAAAGTTAGAAGCACACTGATTAGTCTAATCTCAACATGTGACAACTGAAGCAACCGAACTTCCTGACAAAAAAGTGACTTTCCTAACATTTCAGGAGTCACACATGAATCACGATGGATCTGGGGTCCCTGACTTGCATAATGAAGACTTGCCCAGCATTGTTGCCAGCTTAGGGCTGAGTAATGATGGAAGGGTGTAGCTGCATAGTTTGTGAAGCTGAGTTCTCTTGGGTCTGGAATTTGTCAAGTTCCAAATAAAGAATTTCAGTCTCTGCTAGAACAAATCTCTCTGAAATGGAAATTCTGCAAATTGTCAGGTCAGTGATTTGTAAGCACACCACAGTTAGGTACTGTGGGTGGTGGTTTAATCACTAAGTCATGTCTGACTCTTGTGGCCCCATAAACTGTAGCCCACCAGGCTCCTCTGTCCATGGGATTTCCCAGGCAAGAATACTAGAGTGGGTTGCCATTTCCTTCTCCAGGGGATCTTCCTGACCCAGGAATTGAACCGGGGTCTCCTGAATTGCAGGCAGATTCTCTACTGACTGAGGTATAAAGGAAGACCAAAAGTGAGGGCCTGCTCTCTCTGAGGTTCAAACTCAGGACCTTCAGATTATGAGACTGATGAGAATCTATTCTGCTTGATCCTAGCAACAATTTGAAAGACAAAAATCTTATTCCAGGATGCAATATCCTTTTCCCCATCCACGTACTCATTTTCTCAGAGATGATGTTGACAGAATGAAGATCATGGTTAATCATGAGCCATTGTCTAACATTCCTATTTGTCACAGGACAAATTCAGGGTACAAGGTGGGTCTGCCTTGGGCTGCATCTAAGGGATTTAGTTACTCGAACACCAAAATACTTTATCATTGTGAAGTTTCTCCCAGGAGATGCCTAAAGTAGCAACACAGGAAACAAGGAGAAGTGGAAAGAACTTTGGGTCAGGAGTTAGGAAATGAAACCCTGTTCCTGTCTCTAACACTGACTGTGAAGCCTAAAGCAAATCAACTGTCTTTGCAGGTCTTCAGCTTTTCAACTACAAATGAAATGAAAATGAAATGAAAAAGAAAAAATGAAAACAATGATGCCTTCAAGATAATTTTCAAAAGTAGTAAGAACTAGACTAATTAAGATTATAGTCATAAATGTACTTTATGAACAATAATAATTCAAAAACGTATGTACCTAAATAAGGGCTAGTTATTAATAGGCAGTGGTTCTCCCCTTGGGGTTATTCTTCTGAATATAGAAGAGAAAAATCCCTTTTCCAGCATTCTGAAATGCTTGCTCCATCCCCCAGTTCCCTCCTGGCCACTGGCAGTCAGAGGATTGCTGATCACTTTCCAGGAAATCAGGAGCGAGATGGGGCTGCTCTTGCTTCAGGAAACAGGAGGACAGACAAAAAGAGAATCCTCTCACCCTGCTTTCCCCTTCACTTTCTTCCCAGGTACAAAAAGAAAGAGTTTGCCAAGTCCAGGTTCTGGGCAAACTCCGGGATAATTGAGAAAGTCATTTCTCTTCTCTGGGCCTCTATTTTCCAAAATATGAAATTAAGCAGTTGAACAGAGTGATATTTAAGTCTAAGGGTAACAGTGTAACTTATTGCCAGAATAGAGACACTTCTGAATATGAAAAATTATTAATAATTATACCAGGATTGGGCTTCCCTGGTGGCTCAGTGGTAAAGAATCTGACTGCCGATTCAGGTTCATTCAGGTTCATTCCCTGGGTTGGGAAGATTCCCCTGGAGAAGTAAATGGCATCCGACTCCAGTATTCTGGCCTGGGAAATCCCAAGGACAAAGGAGCCTGAAGGGCTATAGTCTATAGTGTTGTGAAAGAGTCGGACACGACTTAGCGACTAAAACACAGCAGCAACATACCAGGATGATAATAGCAAATACAACTGTACCAGGCAAACTGGATGCATGGACATTTTAGTAAACCTTGTTTCAACTTGCACTATTACTGGAAAAACAAGAAAACAAAATGAACTTGAGGAAAAAATATTTCAGTTCCCTCAGCGTGGTCTTGGCCACACAGAAACTTTGACTAAATCTACAGGCTGTTTTTACTTGTTCTCAGTGAACCAAAGGCAAACTCACTATTAAGTCACACATATAAAAGAGCCTGAATACCATAAAGCATTTCTACATCCTTTAGCTCCAGGCAAACAATCCTGTGAGGCAAGCCTGGAAAGGCAATAATCCCATTTTAGAGATTTTCTTGTAATGGCCTAGAGAAAGTTAAGGGCTTGCCCAAAGTCATGTCATTAAAGAATCCACCTGCAATACAAGAGACCACCTATAACACAGGAGACCCAGGTTCCATCCCTGGGTCGGGAAGATCCTCCAGAGAAGGAAATAGCAACCCACTCCAGTATTCTTGTCTGGGAAATCCCATGGACAGAGAAGCTTCGCAGGCTATAGCCCAGGGGTCACAAAGAGTTGGACACGACTGAGCAAGTAAACCACCACCACCACCATGGTCATGGAGCAAAGAGAAGCACAGTCATGTCCTAGGCTCTTGACTCTGTGCTTGCTGTGTTGCGCCAAGTTAGTAAAGAGAGCACTTAACTTGCAAAGGCAGATTGGCTTTAGGCTGGCTAGCTTTTATCCAGAAAGTCCCTTCTCTATCCATAACAATGATAAGCAAAGCATAGACATTTTTTCAGACCCCTGAAGCTTGAGGTTGACCACGGTCTTGAGAATCAGCTAAATTTCCAGATGAGGAAACCAAAACCCAGAGAGGATGAGGTGGCCAAGATTACCCATCAAGACCCACATCCAAGAAGAATTTAGGTCCCAAACACCTCCTCTAGCACTCTTTTTAATATTAAGTAAACACAAACAGACTTAGGAAAGTCAACATAACTTATATCCCTTCCGCGCCTTTCAAAGATTCATGAATTACCTTTTGATTTTCTAATGCTGAAGAGCCTCAAGCTATTACTTCCTTCTTTGAGCTCTCAGAAGCTAGTTGAGCATATTTAAATTGAAGGCATTCAACAGACACTTCTTATTTCTCTTCCCTGCACTTCCAGTTAAGATCAAATTAAATGAAGTTTCCTCCTGGGCAAAGCTTCCATAATTCAAAATGTTTACTGGAGTCCTGAGGGCAAAACCAAAGGGAGCTTGCTGTGTGGTGATGAGCTCTTGGAAAATAAATAAGGAGCCTTGGGTCGAAGTTCTGTTTCAGCTATTCCTTAGCAGCACTCCCTTGACTGAGTTATTTGCCCTCTCTGGGCCTCAGTTTCTTCATCTGTAAAATGAAAGCGCGGTATTAGGTAAGATTTAAACATTCTTCCATCTCTAATAAGCTGTGTCCAGACTGTAAGTGTTTTCAAGTAGGAGACTGATCCAATTCTTTTCAATCCATTAGTGTCATAGAAGTCAGTGTCCAGGAGAGGTTTTGTCACCCATTGCATCTTGATGATGGATATTTTCTGTCTCTCTGCCCTATACTCCTTTGTCCTACTGCTGATTAACACAAGTAACTACTTGTACCAGCTAAAAGAGGCAAAGGAGGCTGGTCACTCTCTCTAGTACAAACCAGGGGATGGAGAGTTAAATCAGAGGCATTAGTCATGTTGCCTCATTGACTGATTCCTCATAAATGAATACAGCTCTGAAAAACGTTGCTCAAAGTCTGATCATTTATTTCCTGATTTATTACCTGTGCTGAGATCATTGCTGTAGATATTTCTCCAAGGAACTGTAACCATAGGGCAAAATAATGACTCCATGACATTCATTGATGTCACTGACTCCAACCTCCCCAAAGATGGAGGAAAACATCCCAGAAGACAGACATAGCAACACCTTGTTTCGAGCACTGCAGACCACCAGCACAGCTTGGGATTCTGTGCTGGAAGTTCAGACTCATGATACCTATCCTGTGAGTCTTCCTCTTGAGTGGGAGGGGAGGCTGCTTAGAGTCAACTTCTGTGTCTCTTGCCCAGCAACCTTTCTCTTTCTTCTCATACAGAAAGTTCTTATGCAGTGGAAAATCTATCCCGTGTACTATATATGGAGACAGACTCTTCCCACACAGACAAAGAGGCAAATATATGTCCTGGGCCGGGTCACCATATGAAGATGAGGGTGAATGTGAGACCAAGGCAAGTCAATACAATTCCTCACCATGACTTTTCTGCTTTTAAGGAAGATGATTATTTTTTCCCCATTGAGTTTATTTAGTTGATAGAATGTGAGTCTTACAGATGATTATCCTACCCATATATGGAGAGAGCTAGAAAGAAAAAAAACTGGTGATGGTATCTGAGCCCCTGGATACAGCCAAGCCTGAAGCAAGACCTTTTAGGCTTTTCTATCACTGAGTTCATAAATACACTCTTTGGTATGGGCTATTTCAGTTAGGTTTCTCTTATTTGTAACCGAAGAACTCTTGAATAATGTTATCTTCTTATTAGATACTCCATGGGAACTTTGAATATCAGAGCTGAAATAACTTCTAATGTGTTCAAGTCCACTATGAATATATAAAGAAACTGAGAGGATCTGCTTAGAGGTATCCAAAGAAGTTCTAGGACTAGAAACCAGATCTTTTCATCACTCTAAGAGTTTCCCCAGAGGTCACTTATTCCAATACTTGGTTTGATTCTAATGCAAACTCCACAGTGTAAAACACAGAAAAAAAAAATGCCTCTTTAACTCTGAGCTTCATGTTTTATAAGAGCTGAGACACACCACATTCCTGAAATATTCTGATCATACATTTGTGTCACCCTTTCATTTCTCATAACATTTTTATTGCTGTTATAATTCCAGAATAAAATGTCTTGCTTCAAATCCCATCTACCATTTATTTACAAATTGTGTGAACTTGGACAGCTTAGTAATAATATTGTGTGTTCATTTCTTCGTCTGTGAAACGGAGGTGATAGAAAGAAACAGTGTCCACTTCATAGAACTATCAGAAGAATTGACAAAATCCCTGTGGAGCATTTAGCCCAGTGGCTGGCATATAGCACCCAGTAATTTTAACTGTTGCTATTAGTGGATGATTTTTGAAACAACACTGAGAGATAAGACAGCATATAGATAGGAAAGTCAAGGACCAGATGTCGAAGACAAGATAGTGAGTGGAAGAACTGAAACCAAGTCCCACCTCACGTGATCCTTACTATAAACTATATTCCATAAACTAGTTGGTCATTTCAGATTGTGTTCACTAGTTCATACCTTCACTGATTCTATCATTATTTCACATGCTCATTAATTCAGCAGCTATTTCCTGAGGACCATAGATCCTTTCTAGCCCTGGGAGCTACCATTTAGAGACCTGGGTTGATTCTTGTTGTTTCCTAATTCACTCTTTAGGCCCAAGGCAAGTGACTTCATCTGTTTGGGGTCTGGTTTCTTCAGGACACTGGGCAAGATGTCTGAAGGATCCTTTGGTAGCAAGCTCCCGTTTGCGGTCCTCAGTATGACCAGCTTAGAGGAGACAAAGAGGCAGCCCAGGGGCTTGCCTGGAGGAGCCCATAGCTAAGGGGTAAGAATAAACATAACTGATGTGACTTACTTCAGGATGCTGGAGGACAACATATGTCATGTAAACAACGTTTCTTATTGAAATACATTTGATGTCTACATGACATATGCCAGGGTTCATGGGAAAGTTGATTTCTGGCATGTTGGGAGTGGGGGAGGGGCTCTCTCCTCCCCCAGATGGATGACCATGTACAAAGACTTTCAAATAGATTTGCACACTGGCAGCCCCAGGGCCTGATGAAGCCTGTAAAAAGTGTTTTGCTTGGCCTGCAGTATTTTTAAAAATTTTAAGTCAACTTTTAGCAGCTGGGAAGTTTCTCATTAAAACCCAGATTTCTGGCTTCTATTGAAAAAGCAAAAGGTCTAGTGACACTGAGCTGGAATCTCTACAGTGTCAACTGACATCTTAGCGGGTTCTCTTATAGAGGTGCTGCGTCTTTTCCTAATCAGAGATGATGAAAGTTTGACTTCATCTTGAGACAGACTGTATGAATTCAGGCCTATCATGTGAGTTTAAAAATATTTATGGAGGAGAGTAATAGGGGAGCTGAATGTATTGTGATAACCCGAATATGTTATTAATATAAGTATATTAATAAATATAAACATAATTATATAGTTTTATTTATATTTTATATATTTACATTTATATAAACATATATTTTATACTTTATACTTTAAGTTTCTGGATTTCCTTAAGTATTAATTTCAGCCTAGCAAGGGGCCAGCATGCTTTGATATTTCACAGAGAGATATTTTTCTAGATCTGAACAAATCATTTACACATGCTATTCCCTTCCTCAAAGGGCATCTGAGTTGGTAACCCTGGGTCTTACTGTGATGTACTGGTAACCTGGCTTTCTGAAGAAAAAATGTCTTGATTCATATAGTTTGCCAAACTCCAAAGGTAAGTACTCCCACCCTAACCAAGTGCAAGGATGACTTAACGATTGATTCAATTTTTCTCAAATGTTAGCAGTTGATTCTTGTGAGTCAGTACAGGCAGATTCAGCACACCGGCTCTAACTCCAGAACAGGGGAATATCAAAGCTGTGTTACTTTCCTCTCACCTAGAACTCTATGGAGAGACATAGAGTTATCTAAGACATGCCTGTCTTTGAGGGAATTTTGGTCCAGTTCAGGAGATAAAGCAAACACCTTTGAAATAATTAGAGGGCCTTTTGAGCAGAGTCAGTAGTCTTCCCAACATCTTTGCTGGAATGTCTAATAAGAATATCAAACTCACTATACCCAAAATCGTTTTCCTGGACTTCCTGCCAAAGTTGTATTATATTCTCCCAAACTTCTATTTCAAAAAGTTGACATCTTCCTAGTTCTCAAGCTAAAAGATAAGGAATCATCCTTGATTCCTTCCTCTTTCTCAACCTCCTTGTCCAGTCTAGAAACTAGTCTCATGTATCTACCTCCAAAATTTATTTTAAACCATCCACTGTCCTACATCCCCCCCATAGCAATCCTAGTCCCTTTTCTGATGCCTCTCTCTGGTCCAGGTCTCTAAACTCTTGGCTCTTCCTCAGCGTTGACCTTCACCAGTTAATTTTTCTCTCCCTCCCTAAGTGTTTGCCATGATCAGCTCCTTCTCATTCTTCAGACATTTGTTTGAATGTCACCTCCTTATAGCTATCTTCTCTGCCTATCCTATCTAATGTAGCTCTCCTTACCTGACTGGTAATTCCCCATTCCATCAACCTATTAATTATCTCAGGTGTAAAAGAACCTGCTTGCCAATGCAGGAGACCTTCAGGAGATGCAAATTTGATCCTCTGGAGGAGGAAATGGCAACCCACTTCAGTATTCTTGCCTGGAAAATCCCATGGACAGAGGAGCCTGGCAGGCTGCAGTCCATGGGGTTGCAAAGAGTCAGACACGACTGAGCGACTGAGCACATGCGTTATCACATACTTTGTTCACTTGCCTGTGACTTGCTCCTTCCCATACACACAACATGTCAATTCCATGAGGGTAGGAAGCATTTATGCCTTGATTTTGCTCTATGTCTTCTGCCTAGCACAGTTCTTAACACAGGGTAGTCATTATATAAATCCTTGGTTAGTGAATGAATGGATAAATGAATGAAGGATAGAGGCGAAGTGAGATTTGATATTTCAGAATTCCCTCTTGGCCCTAACATGTTAGAAGTCTGTGGCTTTAAAAGCATAATTCTGTTCCTTCTGATGTGGGTCCAGCTCTCAAACAGCGGAGAGGCAGACAAATGAAGAAACCAGCAGCCAGCTGTAGTCAGGGGCGACTCCCTGGAGGAAGTGGTGAATATACTGGGCTTTTCCAGTCTTCAGAATTACTTACACAGAAGACATCTGTCACCTTATAGAAATTTTACCTTAATCTTCATTTCAATTGTGATAGTGATTATAAAAACTTGAAGAGCACACTTTTCAGGAATCTCTAGCTTCTAAACTGCCATGTCTTTAAATATCCATGTATATGTGTGTGTGCTGATTACCAGGTTTAATCTGACATAAAGAACTTGCTGAATTTGCCCAGAGGCTCGTAGACTTGACCTCTTTAGCTGGCTTGATATTTGAAGGCAGGATCTGTTCCACACCTCAGAGAAGACCCACTTAGGATAGGAAGTGAGTCATCTGTGTTCCACAGAGGACCTACTTCAGATTGGACTACACTAAATGTGAAACAGATTAAACCGGAACGAAATCATGACGTATTTGCTCCCTCCCACACTGTGGGACATGTCATAACCCCTTGGTACCTTACCCTGAAACTTTCAGTACTGAGGAGGTCTTCTGAAATCACCTGTCTGACCCTCTTGTTTTCCAAAAGGGGAAACTGAGGACCAGAGAAGGGCAGTGACTTCTCCAAGTTTACATAGCATATTTGGAGCTGAGCCAGCATTGGATTCCTGTCCTATCCCAGTCAAAAGTCCTAAAGAAACATATACATACAACCTGAATGTTCTTTCATCTTAATTTTTTTTTAAAGACTCATTGTTTTGTTTTATTTATTTAACTCTTTGGCTACACAGCATGCGGGATCTTAGTTCCGCAACCAGGAATGGATCCCATGCTCCATGCATTGAAATTGAGGAGTTTTAACCACTAGACCACCAGGGAAGTCCCACAAGTTGAGTTTTTAAAGGAAAAAAAAATTATTTTGTTTAATCTTTGTTAGCAACTTGATGAGCTATTTACTGACTTTTTCTAATTGAAAATTAAAATTTTAGTAACTAACCTCTAGTCTTACTAGGGTTCTAGGACATCCCAAAGGAATCTGGCTTAAAATAATTAGAGAAGTCTTCACATAGTGACATGTAAGACATTCCATACCACTTTATAGCAAGAGGTAAATGTTATTTTAACCATCAGTAAAAAGCTATGTCAGTGTAAAAGCAACAAAAAGAACTAATTCTTTTCATTTTAATCCTTGTAGTTAAGATTTGGAGATCATCCCTTGCAGTTTTCAGCAATTTGTTTGAGATGTGAATGCAGTAGAAGGATGCATGCCAACCTGTTAAACTGTTACACATGCAGTATTGGAGAATACAGAGGAGATATTAACTAAGAAGAAGATAGGAGACTTTGTGAGCTTTTGAATCTGTCAAATGTTCAGAGCAGCTTAGGGAGTAACAGTATTTCAAGACATATTTATTTAAACATAGTGCCTGATAGGCAAACAGGAATCATTTGGCTAATTTCTTTATATCTAGTCTGCAAAAGGCAACCAGTACCTCTCAAAGTGCGGAAAGAATTAGAAACAGCTGCCCAAGTCACTCTCCTGGATCTGTCTTTCCCCAGGGTCACCAGCTCTGGTATCAGACAGAACTGTCAGTCTGGAGTCAGGAGTCTTTCTACAGAGACAATAGGGAGCCAGTTTTGGAACCCTAGACCAGTGCTTCTCAGACTTGAGGTGTCTAGGAATCACCTGGGGTATTTGCTAAAATGCAGATTCTTGGGCCCACTTACAGGACATCTAACTTCCTAAGAGTCTGGCTTGGTCCCCAAGAATCAGCATTTTAACCAGCACTCTTGGTTGATGCTGACACAACTAGATGGTAGAGCAAACACGTACTAATATCCATCAGCTGTGGGCAAGTATTCCCTATTTTCTGAGTCTCAATTTCCCATAGTGTGGAATGAGGACACCGGACAAGGATCATCTCTAAGATCAGGCTTTTCCTGATTCAGGCAATAGAGATCTATGACTCTTGAATGAGAAGGCTGGGTCCCTACCTTGCCCTGGACTAGCTCCATAGCCCAGTTGGGCCATGTGCTTATAGGAGCATTTAACTCAAATACAGGCACTTTTCAACACAGAGTTCAGTGCGAACCATGGAGGGGCTCAGGGGTTTCCTGCCAGTTCCTCCCCGCTGCACGCCATCCACAGAACGCTCTCTGACTTGCTCTCCTGACTTTTCACCCCTGCAGGTCCTCAGATGGCACCTCCACAACCCACTATCCTCAGACAGGAATATCCAGGAAGTACCTGGTTCTCTAGACCCCTAATCCTGCTTCAGATTTAGAGTTTACTAACCAGAATGATGCTCCAGGTTAATCACCTCAAACTATTCAGAAAAAACAAAACCTAAACAGAGAGTGAGTTCCTTAAAGATAAAGATAAGTGAGTTGCCTATAAAGATAGGCAAAGATTTTCTTTTTTGTCTCCTTAAGATATATGAGTGATTACCTAAAGAAGTTACAAAATTGTTCTTTAGCATTTGTAAATCCTCAAAATTAGAGAGTCAACTATTATAGCTTGGCCAGGAAAAAAAGCTTGTTTTCAGCCTTTGACTCTCCTAGACATTGGTTCTTTCCAATGCCCTGAAGCTATGACTTGCCACCATAGCTTCTCCTACTACAATTACAAGGTTTTACCTCCTGGGCTTAGATATGTTCACCAGGCCCTTCCTAAGTTCAAAAGGTTTCCACAGTTGCCTAATTCCTTCTACATCTTGACTTTGGACACTTTCTTTGAAAACCTCCTGAATCTTTCATTTTAAGCTCCCATACTAAGTTACTCAGCTTTGTTTCTTCATCTTCCTTCAGTACTCATACTCCCATGACAAAGCATCGACCAGAGAACAACATATATGGCAGAAAGAGAAGACGCCAGGGGGAGAAAACACAAGTTGCCAAAGGCTCTTAATTCTCACAGTGGAATTGAAGCGCCCATTGACTGAGAGCCACTTGTAGGGTGGGACAGTAATGATTATTGGCTGAAAGAGCACCACTGAGTTTATTCATTGCTTACTTCCTGAGAGCATATTCTACCTCTCCAATCCCAGGTAGATATATTTATGATATGATATGAATAACACATGGTTCAAGGAAAAAAATCATAGTAATGATGGTTGAAATGAATCTGTGTTATTAAGTGGGGTACGACAGAAATCAACTTTCCTTTCCATTCTTCATGAGGCAAAGAGTTTCTGGTCTATAAGAGACTTGCAATGTTTTCAAACTGAGATGATATAATTTCAGACAAAGGCAAAAAAAATAAAAATGACATTTTCATTAAACTGACATTTCATGACATCATAACATCTATGACTTTAACATTACTAAATTGACTATTTCTATTAGGCTTTTTGAAGCACTAAAGATATATTAAAGATACTTTATTGGTTTTGCTATAAGCACCAATTTCCCTTCTTCTGGTTATAGCACCATGCCCTTTTCCCACCCCACCCTTTACTACATCAATTCCTAGACTTTCCCCACCTCTAAGGATGGACTTGGACCAAAATCAATCCAAGTCCATTTCCTCTTTGGCTTCAGGGACTGTTAACCGACAATCAACTCTGAGAGATACACCCAGCACTCTTTTGGAAAACTTAGGGAAGAAATGGATTTTCCCTGGGGGTGCTATCGACTATATTGACACCACGAGAAGGAAGCTAGGGTGAGAGTCAGAGAACAGAAGCTGATGACAGCTCAAGTGCCTTGACTGTCAAACCAGAAGCCAATTCTGCCTCAAGAAGCCCCTATTTATTTATTTATTTATTTTGCTTTAGCTAATATAAGTTGGGTGTTTATAACTTATAACTGGATAATTTTATCTACTCCCTCCTTACTCTTATTATTATACAGATCCCTGGGTTCCAGGGATCCCTGGTTGGGAATCATTAACCAAGCACCAAGGAGAACATAGAAATGTGTTTGTTGCATCTGTTGATCTAGATCTGTATCTAATTCAAATCTCAATCTCAAATTTGCTGATTCATGTTTATTGAGCTCCTCCCAGGTACAAACTTCTCCTGGGATCTGTGGGAAGCTAGATGATTCCACCAGGCCCAACCACCCACACAGACTGGTAAGAGAACTGAGAGAAGATCAGGGGAAGAACAGAATCTTCTGGATGGAAATCTGGGAAAGTTTCATAAGAGAGTTCACTGGAGGTGTGCATTAAGGGATTGAGTCACAGTTGACCTAGACTAGAGCCTGTGTTCTACCTCCTGATCCAATATTCAGTTTAAACCCAACAGGGGTGAGTGCTAATGCATGGTCGGGTCCTAGAGGAGAAATGCTGCTGCTGTTGGTTCACCAAGCCATGCTAATGGTTATGTGGGGCCTCGTGTAGACACAAGGGCTCATGCCACCCAGAAGTACACTGAGAGAATCATAAGATAAGGGCTGGTGGTGGTGGTTTAGTCACTGAGTCGTATCCGATTCTTTTGCGACCCTATGGACTGTATCCCACCAGGCTCCTCTGTCCATGGGATTTCCCAGGCAAGAATACTGGGCTAGTTGCCATTTCCTTCTCCAAGGGATCTTCTGGACCCAGGGATAGAACCTGAATCTCCTGTGTCTCCTACCTGGCAGGCGGATTCTTTGCCACTAAGCCACATGGGAAGCCCAAGAGAAGGGCTACTAGCCTGTCAATCACCTCAAAGTATCTGAGAATCATGAAACAATTGGATAGCATAGAACCATTAAATGCCAGAGCTAGTGAGGACCTTGGGAATTAATCAACCTCTTCATATGACAGGTAAGGGCCTGGAAAATGGAACAGGTCAAGGACTTGTCCAAGATCTTGTCCAAGATCACTCCTGCCAAGTCATTCCCAGGACCCAGGGCTCCACGACTCTAACTAATTCAAAGGAGACACCATTATTATTTCATTTCCATCCCAGCAGGAGTGAGGAGTCTGAGATTGTATTTTGACAGATGTTGCCTTTTATCTCAGATAGTTTCCTGTGGCTAGTCTTGCTTCAGTAAGTCCCTTGATTTTAACGTGTAATGAGCCTCTCCTGGGACTGAGTCATGCAGGCCTGGAGGACTTTCATTGGGTCTTTAGCCAGTGACCATTACTTCATTGGCTTTGTAGCCAATGACCATAAAATCCCCACTAGAAAGCCCCTGCTGAGAATGCAGTCTTATTTAGCTCCACGTGGTCTTCTAGTGAAATGTGGATGCCATCAGGGGATGACAACTTGGGGACTGGTTCCATTGCTTACCAAGCCACTCTTCCAGACTCTCAAGAATATAATAAAGGGAAGAAATAATTATTCTACATACAAAAAGGAAGGTCTTTTATCCACAGCATGAGAAGGGTCCTAGGTCAGGGTTAAGAGAGAACTGCCTTCTTTTGCAGTAATCTTTGCTTTGTCTAGTACAGTTTTACCACTCACAGCCATGACTCTTTCAAAAGCCTTGTAAAGAAGGCAAGACCAAATTATATTTTCCCCATTTCCTAGGGGAAGTAACTAAGACCAGGAGAGGAGAAGCCACCTGTCCTCTCTCACCTGTCTAAGAAATGGCAGACCTGGGGCAGTCAGAACCCAGCCTGCCCCACAGGTGGCCAGCACTCATTTTGCAATACCTCAGGGATTTTGCCCACAGCCAGTTCTGAATCACTGCTCAGACTGACAAAGGATGAGCGTCGAGGACCATCGTGGGTGTGACCAAAGAGCAGGGGCAGAAGTTTCCTTTGTTCTCCTCTGTGAGCCACACCTGACACTCAGAGCAAAGCTACTCCTTTTTAAAATCCAACAAAGCCTGACTAGAGGTAGTGTTATATAACGGAAATCAGCAACTGGACATTGGCTGATGAATGAGTGAATGATTGAACAGATGAATTAATGAAGTGGCTCTCATGTTAATTGAGTCACAAACATTGATCATATTTCAGCTGACATTAAAGACAGACCAGAGACAATGTCTAAGCTCTGGTGTCTGCCCCAGAGGATTACACATTCTAGCAGAAGAAATAGACACCCAGACAAATAAATGACCATACACTGTGACACACGCTGGAGTGCAGCTAGGTAGGTGGGATCGAGAAGACCGGAAGTGAAGGATGTGACTAAACCTCCTTCCCATGTGACCAAACTTGCAGCCTTCTGTTGGATGGAGCTTCCCTAGGGTTGCAGGAACCAGCATGACTCATCTTTCCCTTCCTATCAGACATCATGCTGGGAACATCCGAGATCACCAGTTAGTGCAGGCTGAATAAATTCTCCTGGAGGAGTCTTGAACACTTCTGCCATGTAGGTGACCTGGGGCAAGGAACAGAGTCTGCAGGGCTCTCAAGCTACCTGTCCCAGCCTCCTACGACAAGGACCCCGGCCATCACAGCATTCCCTGGGATTCATGCTCAGAATCAACTGGCCCCAGAGTCCTCTCTCACCTGCATAGTTATCTTAAAAGGTGGCGGTGAATCAAGGAACAAGAAACATCACAGTCACAGTAGCCCAGCTCATCCATCAGGGCTAGAACACCTCACCTTGAACAAAAGAGATAAGAGAATAAAATAACGCCTGACACAGCCTTATCACCTAATAATACGACCTCAGTTTTTCCATTAAAATTACTGAGAACTACAGTCCTGTACTCTGGCTGATAAAGAGATCACAGGAAACAAAGCTATTAATTTTTATCTCTGCCACGCAATAGCACATCTGAGTGAATACAATATATCCAAGGGGAGAAAAGCACTTTTTCTGACGGTGGAAGTTGGATATGATTTTTTTCTCTTCCCACCTCTCATTTCTCACACCTTGTTCATCCACGAGCCTCTAAGGAGTTTTTAATTTCGGATGTATTAAACAGACATGGCTATGCTGTCACCCTTACATAATGTTATAAACCTCTCTGTTTCCCCACCTTTAGAGGACTTGGTAGAAGTACTTAGAACACAGTTGAAAGGATTTGAGCTGGGACCTCCCTGGGGGCCCAGTGGATGAGACCAGTGCAGACTCTTGTGTTCCCAGTGCAGGGGGCATGGGTTTGTTCCCTGGTCAGGGAACTAGACCCTACATGCTGCAACTAAGAGTTTGCATGCTGCGAAAGACCTGATTCAGCCAAATAAATAAATAAATATTAGAAAAAATAAATAACGTACTTGAGCCAGCTAGTTGCCTCTCTAGTCCTCAAGATTGCCACCTTTAAAATAAGGAGCTAGACACTTGGTCTCCATCATCGCTTCCAGCTTCAATATTTGAAGATACTGTGACTGAAGGGGACATAGAGCAGGTCAGTTATGATGACAACTGTCATCTTCCCAACCCAGGAATTGAACCAGGGTCTCCTGCATTGCAGGCAGATTCTTTACCAACTGAGCTATGAGGGGAGCAAATGATAACAGTCGTCTTTGTAAGCAGGATTGCTGTCAGGGAGCAGTAGAATGAGGCAATCACCACCCCTGCCCTGGGCCCCATGCTGTAAGGGGGTCCAACGCTGGCCTGTATAGGGCAAAAGTCAATGGAGTCATGAACATGTGTACCTGAAGCCCACATCCCCCTTCCAGAGCAAACTCTGGGTACCTGGGACCCTGAAATAGCCTGTGCAAATGGCCCAAGGTTTGCTTCCAGGCCCTACCTGATGTCTCCCCTGGTCCCTCATCCCCAGAACAGATCACAGCCCCAGGATGCACACTCCTAGGGCTGGGCGTGGTCCAAGGATGGGTAGTGTGATCTATGCTCCATCTCCACACCCTACTCTTCCCTGCCCTCAGGAATACTCGGGTGGAAACGTTTGCAAAGCGTCTATCTTTGGGGTGTCAATGCCCAACAGCGCCAGTGAGTAGCAGAGTCGGAGTTGCAATAGTGTGAGGAGGAGGTAGGGACTGGGGCCGTGAGCAGCAAACTTCATTATACTGGTACCTGGCTTGCCAGTGCAGGAGTTGGGGACTGGCTGCCACAGAACGGCGGACTGTAAAAGATCCATGTGAGAAGGTACTCGGAAGAAGAGTGGGCCTCTGAGCGGTGATGCTCTTCTCTAGCTGGAGCTGTCCACTCTGTCACCTCCAAAGGCCACAGACAAACCCAGGCTCCTTCCCAAGCCTGCCTTTCCTCCAATTTTGTATTTTAAAGGTCTTAGCTCCTCTTCCTCTTTCTCTGGAATAAAGCTATCTCAGAACTGGTTTCCTTAGCTTTGATACCCTATCTATTTCTAAAAAACAAAAACCTGGAGAAGGTTTATAGCAAAAACACCAGATAGCTAAATACACAGATTTGCCACTCTGTGAAAGAAAGGAAATAGTCATGTCAGGAACCTCGGATTCAATTTTTACTAAATATAAGGATAAAACAGCTTTGAGCTTCCTGACTGCTAAAGTAATACTAGAAAAGTGCTGTGATCAAAAGCACAAATACTCATTCTTCAAAAGAAATAAAATTCTATTGGGGTGGGAGGGAGGTTCAAGAGGGAGGGGACATGTGTATATATATCTATGGCTGATTCATGTTGATGTATGGCAGAAACCAATACAACATTGTAAAGCAATTATCCTCCAATTAAAAAGAAATAAAAAAAAAAGACTTCTATTGGCTATAAAACTTGAGGAAGTTTTATCGTCTGTATCCGTATATAGGAGGCGCTAAGTAACAGAAGAGACTGAATCTTCAACAGTGGTTTTGCAGACAATGCAGACTCTTTCTCCACACAACCATTTATTATACTGACACTTGATAAAAATCTGAGGACATGATATTTTTAAAAAGCTGTGAAGTCATTGCTACAAGAACATGATCTAATATCATCTAAGTAACCAAAATAGATACAAGAAAATAACTCAGGAAAATCAAAGGGACGAACCATTCAACAAACACTTCTCAAACTTCTCCACCCAGTATCCCTAATAGCAACAATGGAATTCTACCCTCCTAGTAGAGTGGGGAGATAGAGGATCAATCATGACCTCTTCCATCTCTGGAGCAAAGAAAAATTTATCTTTAAAATGTATTCAATTTTAGGACTTCCCTGGTGGTCCAGTGCTTTGGGCTCCATGCTTCCAATGCAGGGGTCGTGTGTTAGATTCCTGGTTGGGTAAACAAGATCCCACACGCCATGCATGTACATACTAAGTTGCTTCAGTCATGTCCAATTCGTTGCGACCCTATGGACTGTAGCCTGCCAGGCGTCTCTGTCCATGGGATTCTCCAGGCAAGAATACTGGAGTGGGTTGCTGTTTCCTTCTCCAGGGGATCTTCCCAACCCAGAGATCAAACGCCTGTCTTTTACATCTCCCGCTTTGGCAGGTGGGTTTTTTACCACTAGCTCCACCTGGGAAGTGTGGCTCAAATAAACAAAATTTTAAAAATAAAAAGCATTCAATTTTGACTTGCTACTTTATTAAAAATGTGTCCTTACTTTAATAAAAAATTAATTTTCCTCAAATCTTTGTTTTGTCTAAGAGTAGGCCCTGGCACCAGCGAAGGCAATGGCACCCCACTCCAGTACTCTTGCCTGGAAAATCCCATGGATGGAGGAGCCTGGTTGGCTGCAGTCCATGCGGTCACTAAGAGTCGGATGCGACTGAGTGACTTCACTTTCACTTTTCACTTTCACAAATTGGAGAAGGAAATGGCAACCCACTCCAGTGCTCTTGCCTGGAGAATCCCAGGGCCAGAGGAGCCTGATGGGCTGCCATCTATGGGGTCGCACAGAGTCAGATACGACTGAAGTGACTTAGCAGCAGCAGCAGCAGGCCCTGGCACTATCAACTCTCCCAAATGTTTGGAAAACCATGACTAACTTACATTGTCTCTTATTTGTTCTTTACAACAAATTGATGAGGCAGGTATCATCCATTTTCATCAAAGGGGAAATTGAAGAACAGAGAGATTAAATACTTTTCTCAGTAGCACATGGCACCAGAACATATACTTGAATGAAACTCAAATCTCCTGGCTGTAAGTCCAGTCCTTTTTCCCAGCTTCCATAATGTCAGGTAGGAAATAATCAAGGAGTGAAATGGATGGTCCCACTGAGGTTTCTGAGGTCCTACTACTGAAGCACAGCACCCACTGAGGCTTGGAGGCTACCCAGGCTTCCAATGTCCCCCCCATAATGCACACTGGCATCCATAGATGTCTCTGATTCATTGTCAGATTCTTCCAGAGGATGAATCACCCATGCTCAAATTATAATCAGTTCATACACTATCAACTGCACGAGGCTGGAATAGGGGAAGAGAGAAGAGCCTTTTCCACCACCACCCCACCCCCAGCCCGCCCCGGGCTCTCCAGCAGATGTCTCAAACAGTTCCAACACTGATGGTAGAGTTTCCTTTCTCCATGAGGGCCTCTATCCTGAAGTTGCATGATGCAATGAGAGGTCCGGCGACCTGAGTCATAGTCCTGACTCTGCCACTAAAGGATTATGGGAAAACCACTTAACCCGTTGGTGCCAGGTGTGCCAGAGAATGCTCATGAGAATGAGTGAGATAATGTCTGAGAAGCCCTTTGAGCTCCTCGGGAAAAGAGGCCCCATAAACACAAGTTGTTATTACCTCCAAGTCCATGTACATCATAGGACATCACAACTCAGGTTCCAGCAGAGACCTCCTCTCTCCCCCAACCTGAAAGGACCAGCTGATCCTTCAGTTTCTCATTCAGATGAAATGTCCAAGGTTTTGGAGGATTTAGGTTCAATCAACCATCTGGATAAAGATGAGTATTGTTGAAATGAAGACCTTTATCTTTAAATCATAGATCTTTGCAGCTGAAAAGGGTATTAGCCATTTAGATCCCAGCCTTTATTTAGAGAAGAAGAAGTTGAGTCCAGAATATTTCACACATAATATTCCCAGAAGACCTGGGAGGTGTTAGACGGATGCGAGCTAAGAAGATAACTAGGATCTGGTCTTCGGTTTCACAGAGCTACTCACTGAGAAGAAAATGCAGGTACATTCACAATTTCTGGACAATGTGATATGAGCATTATTGTAAAGCGCCACCAGGACTGTGACACCAAAGTTGTCCTGCAGCCACGTGTCCTTGGGAAAATCATTTCAACCTTTCAGAAAAATGGAAACACGAGCAATGGCATCACTTTTTAACATTTTTATCATGTTTGACAGCTCCCAAATAATTTTATAATCACTGGTTGATTTAATCCTTACACGAGAGCAGGGAAGGAATATTATGATTAGCTGTTCTCTCTAGAGATGGAGTCCCAGGAGTATGGTCTTGACCTCACTCCCAGATGAGTCATCTGGAAAAGAACCAGGAAGGTAACTGGACTCTAGCCCCCAGTGGCCTGCCTTCCTGCGGGTGAACAGCAGTGATCCCTAAGTTCCTTTTGGCATTCAGGTCTATAGATCTACACATTCATCAGAGGTTCAAGGCTCCCTGGAACTGAGGAGATGGAGACTTTGTTTTTTGTGTTTTTTTTTCCCATTTATTTTTATTAGTTGGAGGCTAATTACTTTACAATATTGTAGTGGTTTTTGCCATACATTGACCAGATGGAGACTTTGGATAAGCATTTGTAATGCTCAGAAAACTGGGAAAAGGATCAGCATCTTTTCCCTCTAAACTCAGCTACCAATAAAACATTTCTTAATTCTAATGACAATATGTTTTAGTAAGAACCTCGGGTTATTTTGTATCTCAACATTTTAAATTACACAACTAGAACATGAATCTATTTTTACTGCAAAAAGTTCAAATATCTAAAAGCAGATGTCCTTTGACTGCCCCTCCTGATTCCCATCCCTATTTCCTAACTCCCCACCCTTGTCCTCCTTGTCCCCCAGCCCCACTCCTACTGTTAGTACATATCAGTGTCATTTAACTCTTCACTCCATGCAGCTAACTACATGTGCATGTTGAAATACCTCAATATGTCTTTCACATTGTTTCTTATGTAAATGATCTAATGGTGTGTGCATTATTCTACACTCTTTTTTTTTAACTTAACACATAGTGGAGCTCTAGTCTTGTTAGCTACCATAGATATGCTATAGGAGAGGATCTATTTTCTTACAGCCTTCACTAAAGATTGGTTATCATCAATCATCTTAGTATTTTGGGCAATTTGATAGTAAAATATATATATATATATGTATGCATAGTTGATGTTAATTTGCATCTTAAATATATCTTCTTTTAAAATGAGAAGTAGCAAAAAAAAAATGTTAATACTTAAAATGTCTTAACCTTCTCCAGAGAAAACATGACATATCAAAAGATAAAGGTCTCTGGGGTTAAAGGGCTTGGGGCCAGCTTCCAAATCTACCTCTGACAAGCTGGGTGACCCTGGCAAGTTGCTTAACCTCTCTGGGCCTCACCTTCCTATATGTCCAGGTTGTAAAATAATTGGCATGAAAGGGCTGTATTAATGGTTAGCTCTGTGGAAATGTTAGGCATTATCTGACTTTTATAAGGGGAATAAACTGATGCTCAGAGAGGTGGGTTGCACATTTCTATGTACTGAGAAAGTCCCTTATATAGCTACAATAGCCCTAATCCTACATTGAAATATGTTTAATCAGACTTTCTTAGCAAGCTGAAAGATTAGGTCTTGAGTTTCATTTACATATTTACTGGTTGATTTTGATTTCTTCTTGTTTGCTTGTCTCATTTTTTTTTTAATTTAACAGAAGCACATGTAGAGTAAGGCATGGGTTAGCCGAAAAACTGTAGGATGTAGTATCACTTAAAACCCAGAATTCCACTTCACCCAGAGAAATGCAGCAGTCTCTTCTGCATTAATTTCTACTGTTACAACTGCACTATTTGCTAGAGAGCAAAACACTCCCTAACTTGAGGAGATGAAAGGTTTGTTGTACCTAAGACACAATCACATAATTATTTTCACACATGGAAGCACTATGGTGGCATAGTGGACCTTTTTTCATTTTTTGGCCACGGAGCCCCATTTCCCCTCCCTGGCAGCACCCCACTTTCAATCCACAGGGTCTGAGTGGGCCCCACCTTCAACCCTGGGGTGGAGCACATGGCCCAGACCCACATCAGTTGGCACATTGCAATCTACAGCCCCAGTGATTGGCTGACAGCAGAGCACATGGTCCAAGAACTCCAATCAAGATGAACCTTGGGACTTTTGCTGGCAAAGCAGGCACAGAGAACTTTCATATTTTCCCATGACACATGATTTGATCCTGAAAGAATTTTGGCCTGGAAAATTCTGGTGGCCTTCTTAAAGGAAAAGAGAAGAAAACCTAAGAGATGGAGAGAGGAAAAAATGGATCCCAAGAATATTGCCAAAGCCAGATATCATCCTGTCTATCTCAGTTACAGAACTTAATAAATTCCCCCTACATGCACACACTCTTTTAGGGGGGGAAATGCGCTGTTCTGTCATTTGTGATGACTGACACTAGTGGAATCACGCATGCATATGCATGCCCAATGTTTCTTTCCATACAAGGAAGGCAGCGTGGTGTCATGGCAGAAGCCCAGACCTGGAAGCCAGGAGGTCTAGGTCTGTCACTGGCTTTGTCTCTTTGGGCATCAGCTTACTTCACTGTAACGTGAGAGAGTTGGACAAATAAGTCTGGGACACCTTCCTGCTCTGACACTGTCCAAATCTGTAAACCTGAAACTCCTGGTGCTCTTGTGACCACTGGAAGCTGAGATTGTCAGATACTGACTCTTTGAAGAATTCCATTCATTGTGTTAAAGGAGCGCTTAAGTGGCCCCAACGGAGGGAACCTGAAGAACAGTAAACAATGAGATTCCTCTGTCTCCACCAGAATTGGCTCCAGAAGAGGGTCAGGCTTTGCAAAAACACAGAACATTCTTCACTCTGGGCTCCTTGGGAAAAGTTCTTGGCATGATGGAGGGCGTCTCTCTGGCTATTCATGGCTTGCCAGTGGGAACAGCCAGGGAGAAGAGGTCATGTGGCCGGGCCTGCTGCTGGAACTGGGCATTCTACACAGCCAATGGCTGGGCGAGGAAGAAGACTGCCCAGCCCCCTTCTGAGGCATCCTGTGGAAGGCAGGCCCAAGTGTTGCCATAGTATACTCTGTACCAGTCTCTATAAAGAAGAAAGTGAAAGTGAAAGTCACTTAGTCGTGTCCAACTCTTTGCAACTCCATAGACTATACAGTCCATGGAATTCTCTAGGCTAGAATGCTGGGCTGAGTAGCCTTTGCCTTCTCCAGTGGATCTACCCAACCCAGGAATTGAACTGGGGTCTCCTGCATTGCAGGCAGATTCTTTACCAACTGAGCCATCACGGAAGCCCTTTTTTAAAAATAAAGTTTCCCATAAAGCAGGATTCAAATTCAACAATTGTTGCTTGTCTCTTCTGTATAAAGCATCATGCTAAGTGTTTTCATATGCAGTCTTTC
This sequence comes from Cervus canadensis, assembly GCF_019320065.1. NCBI lineage: Eukaryota > Metazoa > Chordata > Mammalia > Artiodactyla > Cervidae > Cervus > Cervus canadensis. Next base: position 55,162,011 of record NC_057392.1, on the reverse strand, counting down.
TATAAACTTCACAACAACTCTCCTGCCTCTCACATCACCTCCAGTTTATAGTTATAGAAACTGAGGCTCAAGGAAGTGAAGATGAAGTAACTCACCCAGGGACCCACTGCAAGACTCACAGGTTGTTTCACTGATGGAAGACAGATGAGACCAAGGTCTTAGGTGGCTTTGGCCTCGTCTTGGCCCACCTTCTCACCATTCCGTGAACAAGACCCTCAAACATGCAGGTCAAAAGCATGTGTTCCAGTCACTGCCCTTCTCACAGCTGCCTTTGTAAACACTCAGAAACAGAGTGTTCTGGTCGTTTATGTTCATGTCACTTCTCTGACCGGACTGTGAGTTCTTCAGCAGAGCCTGTGTGATCCAGCTGTGTGCCCCCCCCCCCCCCAGTTCCTGTACAAAAGAGGAATGTGAAAAGCAGTCCTTCTGTCTGTCAGGCTACTGACCCCAGTGGAGGACTGGACTCAAGCAAGGGTCACAAGTTGACTGTGCTTAGGGTCCGGAACGCAATGGAAACACAAGAAATCCCAAGCCAGCTCTAAGACAGTAGGGAGTGGTAGCAGATTGACGGAACAAAACATGCAGGACCCGCCTAAGACACTCAAGCCCAAAAGCTTCAGAAAGATTATACAGCCAAAAAAAAAAAATGCATGCAGTCTGGGCCCCAGGGCCAACAGTTTATAGCCATGCTGTAACTCCACCCTTGACAGTTCAGTTTTCTTGGACTGATGAACACCCTTCCCCTATGATCACAGCAGTCTTCCCAGGCAGAGACATGTTTGCAGGGTTCCATATGTGGTTCTCATTTAATACAATGTGCAGTAGACCATGGCCATTTTATACACATTTGCTAAATAAACTTTAAAAGAATTGAATTAATGGTTAACCAAATCACTGTAAACCTCAGTTAACCAACACTATGCAAAGGAAATTATTGACTAAGTTTTCACTATTGCAGAAACCAGAGCATTGATTATAGTATTTGGGTGGGGAACCAACCATATCAGGTAAGTGTTCAGTTCAGTTCAGTTGCTCAGTCATGTCCAACTCTTTGCGACCCCATGGACCATAGCATGCCAGGCCTCCCTATCACCAAATCCCAGAGTTTACCCAAACTCATATCCATTGAGTCGGTGATGCCATCCAACCATCTCATCTTCTGTCGTCCCCTTCTCCTCCTGCCTTCAATCTTTCCCAACATCAGGGTGTTTTCAAATGAGTCAGCTCTTCACATCAGGTGGCCAAAGTATTGGAGTTGTAGCTTCAAAATCAGTCCTTCCAATGAACACCCAGGACTGATCTTTACGATGGACTGGTTGGATCTCCTTGCAGTCCAAGGGACTCTCAAGAGTCTTCTCCAACACTACAGTTCAAAAGCATCAATTCTTTGGTGCTCAGCTGTCTTTATAGTCCAACTCTCACATCCATACATGACTACTGTATGTACCATAATACCTATAGGAGCCCTTTAGGATAAATAAAATGATTCATTGAGTGGTCCCCATACCCTAAAATGAGAAATACACACAGTTTATGATTCTGCAGTATATCCCATTGATCATCCATTTGCTCAACAATTATGTGCTGGAACCGCAAGGGTGAGCAATACAGACAGTGCCTTCCCTCAAGGAACTTACAGTCTTGTAATCAGCCAATCACATAAGTAAATGTAAAATCACAGTGTGATCTACTCTCAGAAGTAAGCTGTGCTTTCAGAGGTCTGGTTGCGGAGGATCAGGGAAGTGATACATGAGCTGGCTAAAGAGCGAACGAAACAACATAGGAAAAGGCCTCCAGAAATAAGTGAGGCAAAGAGAACGACATGCAAGGCCAGAGGGCTGAGGAGAGGAGGGAGTATATGGTTTAAGAGACTGGTAATAGAAATCCCATGGACAGAGGAGCCTGGCAGGCAACAGCCCATGGAGTCTCAAGAGTCAGACATGACTTAGTGACTGAATATACCACCAGAGGTGAAAACATTTCAGGCTTGTAAGCAATGGTGAGAACTTTTCCCTTTATCCCATGAGCATTGGGAGTTATCTACTCTGCTAGTGACAAAAACAAAACAAAATAAAAAATGGTGGGCTGTTGCCACAGTTCTTCATTCTTCTAACTTGGACCCTCTTCACAGGCTCTTTGGGGGCCCTCTTCTCTCTCTGGGATCTGTGACAAGGAAGAAGAGTTTTAAACTCTTTTGGATAGAAAAGTTATTTCATTTTTACAGTCTGAGCTGCAAATGAGATTTCTCCTTCCAGTCTACCGTGACATTGCCGCTGTAACACCATTAGACACCCTACTGGCAACAGGAGCTCAGAGCCCTACTCTCTGTTACTTCTTGTCCAACATCATGCCAGCCAGCACTTTCTCATCTTCGGGATTATACAGACCACATTTTAACCTGGAAAATATTACAGACCTCCCACTTGATAGCCGTTATTCTTTCAAATTTTAATAGCATAATACCATTTACATTAATACCACTAAGAATGAAATATTTATGTATAAATTCAACAATATATGTAAAAGATCTATTGGGGAAAATCACAGAATCCTGATGAAAGGAAATTAAAAAAAATTTAAATAAATGGAAACATATTCCATGAGTGGATTAGAAAACTCAGTAGTGTCAAGGTATCAGTTCTTCCCAACTTGATCTATAAAGTCAAAGAAATCTCAATCAAGGGATTATTAATTCCAGGAAATTACTTTGTGATGCCATCAAAATGATTCTAAAGTTTATACGGAAAGGCAAAAAAAGGATCCAGAATAATCAACACAATATTTAAAAAGAACAAAGTTGGAGGACTAACACGACCCAACTGCAATGTTTATTATAAAGCTACAGTAATCAAGACAGTGTGGCACTGACCAAAGAATGGAAAAGACATTAGGACAGAAGAGAGAGTCCAGAAATAGATTCACACAAATATGGTCAACTGATCTTTGACAAAGGAACAAAAAGGCAATTCCATGGAGAAAAGTTAGTCTTTTCAACAAATGGAGCTGGAATAACTGACCATCCACATGCAAAAAGAAAAAAAACTGAATGTAGATACAGATGTTACATTTTTCCAAAAATTAACTCAAAACAGATCACAAACCGAAATATAACTCAAAACTATACAACTCCAAGAAGACAAGATAGGAGAAAATCTTGATGACTTTGGGTTTGGCAATGATTATTTAGAAACAACACCAAAAGCATAATTCATGAAAGAAAATGTTGATAAACTAGACTTCATTAAAATTAAAAACTTCTGCTCTGTCAAATACACTGTTAAGAGAATGAAAATGATAAACCATGGACTGAGAGAAAATATTTGCAAAAGACATAGCTGAAAAAGAAATGGGATTCGGAATACATGAAGAACTCTGAAAACTCAGTAATTAGAAAGCAAATAATTCAGTTTTAAAAAGGGCAAAAGATCTGAACAAACATCTCACCAAACAAAAAATACATATAACAAATAAGCATATGAAAATAAGCTCAGCAACACATGTCAACAGGGAATTTCAAATTAGTACAACAAGATACACTACCAGTTCAGTTCAGTTCATTTCAGTCGCTCAGTCATGTCTGACTCTTTGCAGCCCCATGCAGCACTCCAGGCTTCCCTGTCCATCACCAATTCTGTACACTATATACACTATACACTATAGTGTGATACACTATACATCTATCAAAATGGCTAAAATCTAGAACACTGAGTACATATCAAACGCTGATGAGACTGTGAGCAACAGGAACTCTCATTACTTGTCGGTGGGAATGCAAAAGTTGGTACAGCCACTTTAGAAGACAGCTTGGCAATGATTTAAAAACATAAGCACACTTTTACCACAAAATTGAGCAGTCACATTCCTTGATATTTTCTCAGATGAGTTGAAAATACATGGCCACATAAAAACCTATACATGAATTTTTACAGCAACTTTTTTAATAGTTGCTAAAACTTGGAAGCAACCAAGATGCCCATCAATAGGAGAATGGATAAACAAATTATGGCACATCCATGCAATGAAATACTTTTCAGTAATAAAAAAAAAATGAGCTATTAAGCCATGCAGAGACAAAGAGGAACCTTAAGTGGGAGAAGGAAACCTGAAAAGGCTACATACTTTATGATTCCAGCCATATGACTTTCTGGAAAAGGCAAGACTGTAGATACAGTAAAAAAAAAAAAAAAAAAAAAATCAGTGGTTGAGAGAGAGGAAAGTAGAGATGAATTGGTGGAGCACAGGGGATTTTTAGGGCAGTGAAACTACACTGCATGATGCAGTAATGGTGGATACGTGTCATTATACGCTTGTCAAAACCAACAGAATACACAACACCAAGAGTAAACCCTAATGTAAATTATGGACTTCAGCTAATAATAATGTATCAGTATTGGCTCATTAACTATAACAAATATACCACATTAATGCAAGAAGTTAATAATAGGGGAAACTTGGCGGAAGGGCAAAGGGGTGTATGGGAACTCGCTGTACTTTCCGCTCGACTATTCTGTAAAACTAAAACTGCTCCAAAAATAATGTATATTAATTTTAAAATTCTAATGATTAATAAAATATATGATGACAAAAACACCATGGTTTTCTTAGCCTGGTTTTACAAATTATATTTGATTAATCACAACAGAGCCCACATACACTTCAGAAATACAAGTACATATGAGTAAAATATGCCTGTGTTTTGCAGCCTCTAGACAACCTTGGGCACACATATGGATTCATAGATTTTCTTGCAATAAGTCCATAGGCTTAAAAGAATCCAGAGTCTGGGAACCATTGCTGAGGGCTCTGTAGACGTTTCTTGATTAATGAATGAAACATGCTTCTTTGGAAGATAGGAGACCAATAATTGTAGGGCAGTGTTGTTGATGACAAATCTCTCTTGACTCTGGGAGACTGTGACAACTTTCTCATCCCATGGAAGGGAGGGTTAGGTAAGAGATTGTGTAGAAGCATCTAGCAGAGTGCCTGATACATCAGAGCTGCTCAGTAACTATTAACTAATGCACTGTGCTTAGTCGCTCAGTCGTGTCCAACTCTTACGACCCCATAGACTGTAGCCTGGCCATCTACTCTGTCCATGGGATTCTCCAGGCAAGAATACTGGAGTGGCTTGCCATTTACTTCTTCAGGAAATTAACTAAATAGAATCTGGCTTTAGAAAGGAGATCAATCATAGGAGCTGATCTGGACTGGCTGACATCCAATATCTCCTCTTCTTAGATGTGTGACTCAGGCCCCACCATCTTTTTAATACTTTGGGACCTCATTTCTGTTCCAGGCCAAAAGTTTGGTCACTCTCAGACTAGGTACAGGAACCAGCTAGAAATAACAGTACAAGAGATCTTAAGGAGGCACCCTAGCTGAACCACTCTCCAGTTTGCCCCCACGCTCCATTTTGTAATGTGCACCCATAAAGTATGAGAACTTCGGAGGAATGTGATATCCTTCAGGGCTGAAGAAGAAACTAGAAACTGTTCTGTTCCTCCATAGTGGCAGAGCAGCTGAAAAATTATTGAAAGACACTTCAGAATCACAGTGGTCCGGAGGAATGAAAATATATTTCTATTACAGACAACAAAGCTTTCACTGCCTTTATTCATTCACAGTATTTGTTCCCTCAGCTCGAGCTGTGTGCAAGGCACTGACCGCTGAGGACTAAGCTGGCTGGCGCTGGTCAGTGTGTTCCTTGTAACCTTGGGTACACGGGGATCCAGCTGTTCCCACCACGCCCTACTGCTTGTCCTGGAAACTCAACTCCCTCCATCTCTTGGGAAAAGCGTAGATTCTACGTCTCAAAATGGTGAAAGGCCTGGAAAGAGCACCATGAGAAAAAAGAAAAGAACTGGGGAGTTTGAGTTGGTGATGAGAGAGCCCAGGAGAGACAGAATCCTTGATTTCACAAATCTGAAGGATGATCACAAGGAAGGGTTTGATTTTTAATTCTTTTTTTTTTTTTTTGGTGTGGAGTCAGGAGCTAGAACTACAAAGCAGTTGGAAGTGACAGACTGATATCATCTTAGCCAAAGAAAAAACTTTCTACTAGTGAGAAGTTTCCGAGTATGAAATAGACTACCCTGATAGAAAGCAAGTCTGCATTATTGGAGGTGTTCAGAGGTCAGATGTTCAACAGACAGTTTGTAGAGGAGATTCTTTCAGCAAACTTAGGAAGAGTGGGGATGATTTTAATGACTTTATGTTTTATGCCAGATCCACTTCTGTAAGTGTTGACTGTATCCATTGATTTCTGCATTACAAATCAGTTAATACTCTATTTCACTTGTGTGTGTCTACACATCCTTTAGAGTTTTACAAAGTGCTTTCAATTACATGATCTCATTAACCCCTCAGGGCAAATTTTTAAGAAGAATTATTACACTCACTTTATGGTGAGAAATCTAAAGAAAGGAAAGGCTGAGAAAAGCAAATCAATGATAAAATCAAAGGAAATCACCAGACTTCATTTGGGAGCTCATTCTTCCCACTATGGAATCATAGGCCAAGAACATTCATCTCAGTTTCAGGATGAAGAGAAGAAAAATATCAGATTCTGTATAAGAGAGGTATGTTTTCCAATGGTCTAAGAAGCTCTCATTGATTCTAAGATTGGGCATAACATTTTCTCTGTAGCTCAAAAAGCAGAAAATACCGTCTTTGAAGTTAACAAACTTATTAATGGATCAGCTTCTTCTCACCCACACCATGCTCAAGAGTGAGACCAGGCTGACCGCTGCCTAGGTGTGAAAGAGTAAGGCCTTTGCCTCAAGAGTAGGAAGAAAGAAGAGAGAAGGTGATAGTCTAGGGATGATGTTGAACTGAGAAAGCCCCAGGGGTGACCAGGAAATCAAGAACCACTTGTTTCTTCTTGTAAGAATGCTTTGCACCTGGAAATGCAGGCCAGTGACCCCCAAAGAAGGTACAGACTGAACAAGCAGAACTCCCAAAGGCTGGTGAAGGGATTAATTCCCATATAATAATCATGCTGTGTTCTTCTCCAAGGTCTTTCATCTGTAGATCTCAGAAAGTTTTGCAAACATTAATTAAGTGTTGCAACATTGCTTTGAAGTTAAGTGTTATTATGTCCATTTTCCAGATGAGAAAACTGAGAGGCCAAGGGGCTTGCTTAGAGGCAACCCAATCAAGATTCTAGGAGGCCAAGCATTTCAGACTTCAGCTCTGCAGAGCTCTGGGCCTCACAGGGAGAGAGTGAGACAGTGTGACAGTGCTATTCCCAGGCTCAGAGAAACAAAGATTCCTGCGGAGGCCTTCTCTCTACAGGTCTGTAAGCTCTGTAAGAACCTTGGAGGGTTTTTCTTTATCAAAGGAACTGGGTCCAAGAACCACAAGATTCAGAGATAGACTCCATGAATCATTCCTCAGCTTTCCAGTGGGATGTCATTTCTTCTCTTCAAAGCTGTCAAAGACCATTTAGGTTACCTCTTTTATTGTCTACCTTGGGTTATAATTATTCTTGTTGTCTTCTGGTTTTCTCTTAAGACTTCAGACAGGACATCTTACATTATCCCTTATGCTGGTACATACTACAAGGTCATAGGTAAATACGTTTTGACTTTATTTGAAGTGGGATTGATAGGGGGAAAGTCAGAGCAGCAGACAACTTCTGCAAGGTGTAAGGACCAAAGTTGATAACATTTGCCCTCCCCAGAAACAGCAACAACAAGCCTGCCTGCCATTTATATTTTATGTGAATAAAGGCACTTCTGGATTTTCAAGACTGCCACAAATCTCTATTTTTACCTTAGGAACAAATGTTCAGTTAGAATCATAAAACCTAGTCAAAATTCAGTGAAGGGGCTTCATGGAAAGACATCAAAATTCAGTGAAGGAGTTTCATGGAAAGCCACATGTACAGTAAGTATGTCTGGGAATAACAGGCATGTTATTACAAGGAATAGCAGTATGATATGAACAACAAGCTTTACAAATTTTATGAAGCATTTTTATAAGCACCTTCATTTGAGCCTATTAAGGCATCATAAGGTATGCAATTGAGATGTCACTATCTTATTTATGAGCTTCCCTAATAGCTCAGTTGGTAAAGAATCTGCCTGCATTGCAGGAGACCCCAGCTCAATTCCTGGGAAGCAAAGATCCACTGGAGAAGGGATAGGCTACCCACTCCAGTATTCTTGGGCTTCCCTGGTGGCTCAGCTGGGAAGAATCCGCCTGCCATGCTGGAGACCTGGGTTTGATTCCTGGGTTGGGAAGATCCCCTGGAGAATGGAAAGGCTACCCACTCCAGTATTCTGGCCTGGAGAATTCCATGGACTGTATAGTCCATGAAGTAGCAAAATTTACTGATGAATTTCATCAAGGTTAAGTGACCTGCTCTAGGTCACACAAGTATTAAATAACAGAACTGGAGCAGAAACCAAGAAACCTGGAGAGAGAAAACAAGGAGAGCTCTCTGCATTCCACAAGCTTCCTTTTCCTCTCAGCTTCCCGAGCAGCAGTGCTCTTTGGGCTTTCTTCTTTGTCCACATCTGTTGCTTGCCACTATGCCAAGCAGGGTCCGTGCTAAACCACTTTGGGAACTTCTGAGCCTGAGTCTCCTTGTTAGCAGTGTCTGTGCAGTGGGAAATATGGAGCTCAGCTGAACACAATCTGCCTTTCAGGGAAGAGGGGTGGAATTTTGCTGTCTTAGTAACCCACCTCACAAAAGGCAAGAAAAAAAAAGAACATCTCCATAATAGCCATCAACTGAAAATCCATTTGCCTATTTGGTGCCATTGTCTAAGCCCGAGGTGGAGAGATGGGAGACTTTGGTTATTATCCCTGTGCCGCACACCAACTATGAGCCCTTGTTTTCATTCCAAAGATATTTAATGGGCACCTAGTAGATGCTGAACACTTAGACAGATGCCAGGTACACAGAAATGAAAAAATAAAGCTCCTCTGGCTCTCAAGGAGCTAAGAGGTTATGAGACAAGAAAGACACACAAGGAGATGAAGACAGTACAATGTAAAGTGGAGGTGTCACACTGCTGAGAGTCTTTCCGGGGAGAAAACTAAATCCAGGGCTGGTGTCTTCAGAGTGCAGGGTTCTGTGGAAATGCAGAGCCTGCGCACCCATGAAGCCAATCCTGTCAACAGAGATCCTCTGAGTTGCATAGTTTCTTTCCTAACAGTGGTATGACCACAAGTGGGGACAAGTGGGTGCAGAAATGGAAACTCTCAGAGACCTTGGAGTGAGATCAGACAGGAGAAGCCATGAGATAAGAGAAACACAGAGCAAAGAGGTCAGTGGCCACAGCAAGAAGTAGCTCTCGAACAGAGGACAAGCTGAGGCATGCCGATGCCAGAGTGACTTAAGGGGCCTCCACACACAAGAGAGATGGCTGCCAGGCACGACAGCTGTTTCCAGAATGGCAGTGAACGTTTCCTCATAGGCTGAGGCCCAGCCTTGCAGCTAAAGAGAGGCTTTACTCTTTATTTCCCCACTACTTTGAACTCCTATAACCTGAGGGCAACAGCAAAACGGGCCAAAACAAATCCAAATATGTGAAAGTGTTTTACATGCTTACAAAACATCACACTTTATGCAAGGGAGACTTGCAGCTGGAAGATGCCACTAACAGCCAAAACAGACCAAATTAGTCCCACAGGTGGGTGAGGACATAGGCACAGGCTACTCTTGGCTGTGCTGTCTGCACCTTTCAGAAGTGAAAAGCGTTAGCCGCTCAGTCGTGTCTGACTCTCTGTGATCCCATGAACTGTAGCCTGCCAGGCTCTTCTGTCCATGGGATTTCCCAGGCAAGAATACTGGAGTGGGTAGCCATTCGCTTCTCCAGGGGAATCTTCCCGACCCAGGGATCAAACCGGAGTCTCCTGCATTGGCAGGCGGATTCTTTGCCATCTGAGCTACTAGGGAAGCACCTTTCAGAGACTCTCCCCAAAGTACGATCATTGTGCCAGCAAGCCCCTGCCTGCTTCTCAGACATGATCTCTGCTAAAACAGGGAGCACTGACTACTTGATAACTGCATGGCAATAACTTGAAGGTTGGCCAGCCCCTCCTCTGCTATTCCCCAATGAGTTTTCTATGCTAAGTATTTGGGCCAATCAGCTTTGTTTTTCTCAACCCATAGCATCCCACCAATAATTACAGATTAAAGTCATTTCCTCCCCACCAATAACCCTAATATTCTAGCTATCTATGAAGATAATTAACCTTCTTAAAGAAAAGTGCCCTAGGAAGATTTCCTCAACACAATAGACAATTACCTTCATTAATCACCTTTTTCTTTTATTCTAGTATTAGTGTTCAGGCTGGGGAACACTAGAATAGTGACGGCTGCTCCACATGACTCGCTCCGCATCCTAAATCTCATATGATAGTCATTGTCATCCCCAGCATGCTTCCAGAAAGTGCCTTTATTCTTGCTACTTAGCAGCTGATTTCAGAGACCTCCCAAGCAGCAAACAGTTCAGCAACCTGTAACACAGATCAGATGTGCCTCTCCAGTGTCCTGATAAGAGAAGAAGGAAAGTGACCTGGCGGTCAAGGTCTTGGAGCAAGGTACACTCCCTCCCTTTAGCGTAGCAAACAGGCAACTGCATTCCAAAACCCCAGCATGACTTTGCTCAGTAATTCCCTCCATGACATTTGCTGAGTGCTCACTCTGCACTGGTTCTCTGCTAACCCTGACCATTCAGCCATGAAGAAGAGGAAAGAAGACCATAGCAAGTCTGTCACACAGGGATGGAATCAACCAGCCTGACTGCTAAAAGTGATTTTTTTTTTTTTGTCCATTCTTCAGGAAGCTATCTAGCAGACACTTGTTTCAGGCCCTTGAAGGACCTGCTGAAATCCCACTTTTCTGATGAGCACTCCTCCAACCCACACCGTGGGAATGAAACTCCCTTCAACAAAGTTTGTGCTGCCACAAAAGCCTGTCCGCACTTCTGCCTTCCATTAGAATCACTGGGTGCGATAAGAATGGTTTCCTACCCAAATCTGCATCCCCTGCAACAGTCCCTGGTATCCAGTAGGCTCTTCATCAGTGCTTATCAAATTCAATCTATGCAAGATGTATGAGGCACCTAAGAGGGAGAGGTGGGATTACTATCACATCTGGTCATGGCTGCTAAATGATGAAAATGACGAAAGCAACAACAGCGAAAGTCATTTTTCCGAAGAGTTTCTGTGTCTGTGCATCTCCTAGGACACAAGCAGATGTGTCCCTGGTTTGCTAGGGCTCTTCTAAGCAGAGTCATGCTCCTCCTTCCATGTTTGGATAATCTCATCACGAGCTATCACATCTATCCTGTTGTCTAAGCCACTGAGCAAGCCCGTAAGATAGGTGCCAAAAGGATGCTTATTCCTGTTTTACCAAGATCGGACAGAGGACGTGACTGCCCCAGATCCAAGACTGAGTAACTGGTAGAGCCTGGACTCAAGCTCTCCAGTCTTGTTTGGAGTTGTTAGCAGTGAACAGACCCATGCACTGTTGCAAATCATAATAATTATAGAAAGCCAAGAATCAACAGAACTGTAATTAAAGATAGGCTTGTTTTCACCTTCAAATATATTTTTTCGTAACTTACCTAGTAGTTGATTTGTATAAATCTAATCTGGGATATATATTTGTTAATTGTCTGTAATAAACAGACACAGTTGCACCATCATGCAAAGAACCCAGGTGAAGAAGGGTTTACTAAGGCTCATTTGCATTCAGCTATCAAAATAAGATATGAAAAGTACCTCACGGGAGAAATCAGAACTTTTGAATACGGATATTTCACAGGTCAGTGATTCTTAATAATTTTAGAGACACTGATGCCTGTCTATATCTGCAACTGCTCTTCATATTCACTTATATTTAGTTGGAGAGGATACTGATGGATAAAAGAGCAAATTGCAACCGACACAATACCCGTTCAGGTCTATGCTCCAGTAGCTTGAGCACACTTTGTGGCCAAGTTTTTTTTATTGATCATGTCAAGGCTCCAACCTACTTGAGTTTAGAGGAACTTTGTGGCTCTGCTTTACAATATGCAAAAAAAAAAAGAGAAAAAGCCACTGGAAATGCAAATAAGATAAGCTATTACATTTTAAATGAAATTAGTAAATGTCATTTATATCTTTTTCTAATAATTAGAAACCAGGTATAAATTTCAGCAGTCTTTTGATGAATGTTTCATTATTTCTTTCCTACTAGAAGGTGTTGAGATGGAGGTGTATATGTCACCATATATGTTTTGGGTACCATTTTCTTCTCATTTCCTCTACAGTTTAGAGGACTATTTTCCCCATGGGAATGAAAAAAGACCGTTGTAAGCTAGAATTAATTTCCCTACCATGTGTCTGTCAAAAGGGGAAACCTTTTCCTTCCTTTCCATTCTGATGGTTCCTTCAGGGTTGGGAAGAGAGCTACAATGCTGAGATACCCTGACCCTCAGCACCCTTCCCTGGGGGAGTAGAGTGACTTCTCAGACTGACCATTGGAAGTGGAGTCATGGCCCATGCATTTTTCCAATTCTCTCTCTTTCCAGTCTGCCCTCAGAGTATATGTTCTCAATTGCTCTTCCCCAGCGTAAACATGGCAACCAAGGCCTTGGACTTGTAGGAGGCCACTCTTGTCCAGCACTGCTGGTGGCAAGATGGGTAAATCAACACAACCCTGAATTTAGTATCAGAAAGTCCATTCGCCCAGAGACGTAAACCACACTCTCCCAAGAGAATGAGTGAGGCAACCACGGGCCACAGCAGGTGCAGCAGTCACTTCCTCATCAGACCCAAGTTCCTCAGGATCACCCTGGACCCTCCATACCTGTCACCTGGCCGAACACCTCAAAGGCGCCCCATTTTTCATGGAGTGAGTTAAAGTAAAAGTCAGGGTAAGAACTGAGGGGTCCCGATTTGGAGCCTCGTGTGCCATGCTGCCGCTGTGGTCATGAAGAAACACACTCCATTTGGTAAAACCTCACACACGTGTGCCACCTGGGGCGTATCCCACACACGAGGCTTCTGGCTCATCCCACCCACCGGCAGAAACCACACTGGCTGGCCCAGAAGCTGGCTTTCCCACCAAGCTCTTCTTTCTCAGGGAATCTTGCAGGTACCGCACAGCCCCTCTTCCCCTGCATTTACCGCCTCCTGCTGAGGTAACACCTCCCCCAACACCCACCCCCACCCCGCCCCCGGACCATTTCTCTTTGACTTGTGCAAACGCAGCCTCCCTGGCTTTCTCTTCCTATCTCTTCTCCAGCTCTCTCCTGTTCACCACTGGAAAATCTCTCTTCTGCTCTCTTTCCTCTTCATCAACTCTGGCATGAGCCCTAAACCACTCTCTCAGACTGACAGACCTCAGCACAGGGCTGATGACACCCTGAGTGAAAGGCGAAGGGAGGCTTGCATTTTGTAGTGCAATGAGCATTACAAGAAATCTTTTTCATCAGCCCCTTAAAATCCTTGGAAATGCCAAGAAATTACTTCAAATGATTCTACACAAGTATTGTCACTACCCTTACTTTCTGTTTTCCTCCTGTACCAATGAGCCACCTAAAAACTCAAACAAACATACCACCCTAAATTTTAAATTACTAGAATGGGTTTTGCTATTTTTAACACAAACATATCATGCTTCAGTTATATGATGGGGCCCAGAGACTGTAGGGAGATGGGCTGGGGCTCTACTTACCACTGAAGCATCATCCAGGAAGCATGCCCTGGGCCCCAAGGAACCAACTCATGGGGAAGCTGTCCATGCCTCGTGATCCTTGTAGGATTCTTCAAGGAGCTCTGTGATGGAATTGAAACGTGGAAACGTGCAGGCTAACTATTTTGAACAATACAGACTCTCTTTTAAAAAAAAAAAGGTGATTTACTGAATTCAATCAAATAATTTTTACCAGGTTGGAAGGGAATATATATACATCTTGGAGGACTGTTATTTCATGTTAGGCTCTGTGTTTCACTCTGATTTGGAGTGTTCTGGATCTTTCTGCTTGAAAGACTTCCAGGCCATGAGGAAACACTGGAAGAGCCATCAGCACGCCTGCTCTTCCATCACTCTCATCTGGAGTGACACAGGAAATCAGTATCTGTGATGGTTGTGCTAGGTCCCTTTGTTGGCACACCTATTTTGCAGCATGCAACAGGGCTCTTAGCAGGATATGGGTTACACAACAACAGAGGTTATTAGGAAAACTTACAAAGCAAAGGTCAGCAGTGGAAGGCATGTGGACCAGTCTCTTACTTTTCCATGGAGAGGCATACCAGAGCCAGGATCCCTAGTTAGATTTGCCATGGCTGCACAGTCCCTTTTAAAGATCGTGCCTGAGAGCATACTTGGGGGCAGGGAGGGTAACTGTGGACTTTATGGATGCCAGGCTGTCTGGCTTTTATATGCCAGTGAGTTTCAGTGTTTACATGAGTTTCCTAAGAAAGCTAACTGTGTAGCACCTGCAAACCCTGGTGATCATAGGAAACTGGGTTCAGAGGCAGCACCTCCTATCCAGAAGAAGAAACCTTCCAGATCTGATTGGAAGCTGACTTTGCATGCAGTTCCTCCTTCTGGGAGAGGGGGAGCCTCTGGTCCCAATGAATTAATTGTCCGGGCAAAACAATGAGTCCCCAGGGATATTTTTAGGGAATCCAGTTAGTTGGACCAGAGTGGGATGCTGAACATAGTCAAAAATCTGCCTGCAGATCAATCTAATTGTTTGCCAGGTCCAGTGCCCACTCCATTTTCAGAGTTGCCTTTGAAAGTCATTGTGTCTATAACTTCCATTCCATCTGCCTGCCCACTGCCCTTCCTCATAGGTTCATTATCTCATGGTTGGCCTACTACACTCTCTCCTAACTCCTCTTCCTCTTTCCAGTCTCTCCTAAAGACAATTTATCTTGCATATAGAAAAGCCCTAAAGTATAGCCCTGACCTTGTTACCTGAATCAGTTAGGATAAGTTAGGCTATGCCACAGTAACAGACAAACCCAACATTATAGTGACTTGAAATGATGAAGGCTTATTGCTCACTCTCACTGCAGGCCCATTTTTGGCAGCTGAGGATTCAGCTCTATGTCATTATTATCCCCACTTTGAGACCCAGGTCGATGAACCAGCCACTATGTAAAACACTGCAGAGGCTGTGGAAGAGAGAAGAGAGAGCTCCAGAGGGTTACACATTGATAGATCCATGTCTGCCTAGAGGTGGCAAAGGCCATCTTCTCTCATGGTTCACTGGGTAGAACTGATCTCATGGCCCCATCCACAACTGGCCAGGAAGTACAATTCTACCATGTGTCTAGAAGGTGTGGACCCAGAAATATTCAGTGAACAGCATTAATGACTATGTTATTGTGTGTGTGTGCATGTGTGCTCAGTTAATTCAGTTGTGTCCAGTTCTTTGCAACGCTATGGACTGTAGCACTCCAGGCTTCTCTGTCCATGGGATTCTCCAGGCAAGAATACTGGTGTGGTTTGCTATGCCCTCGTCCAGAGGGTCTTCCCGACCCAGGGATCAAACCCGAGTCTCTTGTGTCTCCTACGTTATAGGTGGATTCTTTACCACTGAGTCACTGGGTAAGCCCCCAAAATTTCATTATTCTTGCTTAAAGAGCAAGCAAGCAAAAAATAAACTGATAACTTCCTATGGTTTTCAGAATAAATGCAAAATGTCTTAGGTTTCAAGATCTTCCATCTTCTCATCTAACAAATTACTAAGCCAGCAATATGTCCCACTATTTACATCACATTGCACAGATAATAAACTACTTATATTTAGCTCTACGGATGGGCCTCATAGCTTGTTGCCCCGGGTTCCATGCCTTTGCTCCTGCTGTTCCTCCCATCAAATTCTAGCCATTTCTCCAGGCCAGATTCAAATGACACTCCTTCTATGAAGCCTCCTACAACTCTCCCAGCCAGAATCCACTCCTTCTTTGTGTAATATCTTTATAAGGGCCCAATCTGTGCCTCTTAATGGTACATAACACAATATCTCTTCCGTTATAAAGAATAGTTATAATTCAGTCATAAGGCTAAAAGAAACCTAAGAGAGCACCTACTACTTTTTCTTTTAATTTTTATTCATTTATTTATTGATGGTTGCCCTGGGTCTTTGCTGCTGCTCATGGCTTTCTCTGGTTGGGGTGAGCAGGCTTCTCACTGTAGCGGCTTCCCTGGATGCAGAGCATGGACTCCAGGCACAGGGGCTTCAGTAGTTGTGGCACATGGGCTTAGTTTCCCCACAGCACCTGGAATCATCCTGGACCAGTGATCGAACCCATTTCCCGCACTTTGGCATGCAGATTCCTAACCTGGGGACCAGCAGGGAATTTCGAGAGCACCTAATTCTTAAATCCTCCACACAACACTGCCAAGTCTTTTGTCATCTGTTTAAAAATTTACAGTGTGAGGGAACTCACCACCTCCCAGGTGGCCCGTTTACCCTTCCAAATGTGAACAGCTCTGTTCAAAAAGCAACAATCAGAGCCCACTGTAACCCGTTCACTACGTGAAGTGAATGCCCACATGCCTTGTTTCCAGACAAAGTTAAGAAGAGGAAACGTTTTCTTATGTAAGAAGGAAGGGAGCAAAGGAGAGTTCTGGTTTAATTTATATCACTGTGCTGTTCAGAGGCTTCTTGGCTTCTGGACGGTGATGTGGATCATCTCCTATGAGACTGAGAGGAATGGAAAGACACCATGGCAACCTCCCTGCCCTGTTGACCGGGGAACTCAAGGGTCCCTCTGGCACAGCTGTGCTGGTGGAAGTGTTTAGACTGGCATCTGTGTGGCCCGGACAGATGTGGCTGTCTCACGGCTCACTGTCAGACTGTCAACCTGAGCTGCCAGGAATGCCACAGGACACGCCCTGGGTGCCCTGAGCAGAGCCGTGGAGGGACCCTGCAAAAGACCCTCCTTTAGTAGCAGTAGCAGTGGAGTGTTAGTCACTCAGTCGTGTCTGACTCTTTGCGACCCCATGGACTCTAGCCCGCCAGGCTCCTCTGTCCATGGGATTCTCCAGGCAAGAATACTGGAGTGGGTCGCCATTTCCTTCTCCCTTAACCCTAAGCAGATATGAGGGGAAAACCCTCTCTAACTGCACGGTTAGACTTCTGATCTGCACAGTATGACTTCTGATGCAAAATACACCACCTCTGTTTAGAAAGCAGCCTTAAAATGTTCTAATTCCTTCTCCAGTTGTCCCATAGAAAAACACAGCCCTAGAAAAGAACACAGTCTTTAGAATCACTGCTTCTTATTCGCCATGGGGCTCTCAATAAGTCCCTGTCATGAGTCTCACCTGTAAGATGGGGCAAGTCATAGTTTCTGAGACTGTGATAATGATCAACGACAAACAAAAAGTGCCACCCCCTGGCCTGGCTCAATACATCTTAGTTCTTTGTGGCCTTGCTTTAGACGAGAGCTTCCTGAGCCCTGTACCCAGTTAGTCCAGCGGGACTTTGCACTGTTGAGGCCCCAGTCCAGCCCATCTCCATGTGCTCTCCTCTCCAGCAGGTGAGGAGTTCACAGGCACCTAAGAGTCATGGTCAGCTTCTAGACCACGCTCCAAGAACCCAGGACTCCAGAATTCCCTGCCCACACTGTCTTGAACCCATTGCTAGGACCTTGCTTCACCAGGTCTCTCCTGCGGAGGAAAAGCACGATGCTAGCACGTGTACTCCTAGGTCGAGGGGCAACTGTGTGCAGAGTGCTGTAGATGGGCTGGGGTGGGGATTGGATTGTGGGTGGATCTTTGTCATGAGGCTGAGCCCTTGCACGTGTAAGGCACTCACCATGCGTTAGCAAGCGGGGGTGAGGAAAGGAGAAGGTGGACAGCAAGCCAGGACCCTCATTTTGTATACTTGCCTTGGACTTGACAAATGTTTTGGGGTAGTGTTTCTCACTCTTCCTCATTTCTAGTCTTAATCTGAGCTAATGCAATCTAGTGGATGATTTTGAAGCTAAAATACTTCTTTCCTCTTCATGACTGAAAACTATTCTGTTGTAGGTCTAAACCACATGATGTGTACCAATTCAGTCATTGATGAACATTTGGTTATTTCCACCTTCTAAAAAAATTTTATATTTATTAATTTATTTGGCTGTCCTGGGTCTTCTTTGCAGTCTGTGGGATCTAATTCCCTGACCAGGGATGGAACCCAGGTCCCCTGCACTGGGAACGTGGTGAATTACCCACTGGACAGCCAGGGAAGTCCTTATTTCCACCTTTTGACTATCATCAATAATGCAGCTATGGACATGGGTGTGCAAGTATCTGTCTGAGGTCCCTGTTTTCAACTGTTTGAGGTAATATACCTAGAAACGGAATTGCTGAATCATATGGAAATTTTGTGTTTAACTTGTTGTGGAACCTCCAAACGGTTATCTGCAGTAGCTGAACCATTGTATATTCCCACCAGCATTATATGAGTGTTCCATCTTTATACAATCTCGCCAACACTTGTTATTTTCCATTTGGTTGTTTTGTTTTCTGTTGTTTTTTTTTTTTTTTCATTATAATCAGTCTAGTGGGTGGGAAGTGGTATTGCATTGTGGTTTTGATTTGCATTTCCCTATTGACTAATAATATTGAGCATCTTCTCATGTGCTTATTGGCTGTTTATATATCTTTTTTGGAGCTGTTTCAGGGATGACTTTCAATAAGATAACTACCATTCTAGGGATAATGAAAGGAAAGGAAAGCTAAGAATAGCTTAAAATTACTACTATTCCCAGGGTATTTCTGGGGTCTCCAACAGAGCCAGTCCCCCATTTTGCCCCTGGCCTTCCTCTTTGAGGCTTTCTTGGGCAAGCCCCACACCAACTGAACCACTCAGGCATCTCCATGCCTTGGAGTTTGGACCCACTACACTACTTGCTACTCATTATGCACGAACTATCCTCCCCTCTCTTCATGCACATAAACACATCTTATTTTCATTTTCAGCCCAAGGATAACATGTAACAGCCACTGGGACTTGGATTCCCTCTGTGGGGCAGCCTCAACCCTCGGTGTGTGATTTGGTTTAGGGCCCCAACAAAACTAGCTCATGGAATGCAAGCTGCACACCCTACAAAAATGAGAATACCAGGGATAGGGAAGTAAGGGGCAGCCATGGCCCACGCAGGTAGGCTGCTCTGGTCTCAGCCTTGCTTCTTCAACCTCTGCACACACAACTTGTAGTACCAAGAAAGGAGCCATAAAGAGAAAATGGCCAACACCCCTTCTCTATCCATTTACCACATGGGGAAACTGAGGCTCGAGTAGTGACTTGCCCAAGGTCACAGCTCCACACAGGTCTACAGCTTGGGTCTTCAACTTTCCAGACTCTGCTCCTGGAGCCCAATAGGATACAGTAAATGTATAGACATTCTTATGCCAACACCACCAATTCAGGCCATGATTTGAGTCAAGATGTGTTTCCTCTATGCCTTGATTTTCTCACTACAAAAGAGGCTGGCAATAACTATCCTTCCTCTCCCCCAGCAGAACCAATGTGTGTGTGTGTGTGTGTGTGTGTGTGTGTGTGTGTGTGTGTTTATATATGCTTCGAGTTCACTGGGAGGCAAGGAGCTATATAAATATATGTGTATGTTTGTACTTACACTTTTTTTCTTCCTGACCTAGTTGAAGTGGAGAACCATTTTGGGACTAGGTGAAAATGGCACGTGCTAATTCTCCCTGCTTTTCCCTGCGTGGTCTAGTCTAACCTTCCTAGGTAAAACGAATCCCTTTAACTCTGAAAAAGGAAGTAGATATTGTTCTGTCGGGAGCATTCAAGCCTTCCCCAGGTGTGAGCCCACAGACACAGGTCTACCATTTGAGCCTGGGGCCACGTCACTGAAAGTGAAGCTGGGGGCAAAGCAATCTGGTGACTTGTGAGGAGCCCCAGACTGACACCCAGAGACCAGGGTTCAAGGACAGATGGACTGGAACAGCAGGACTGGAACCTTGAACAAGTTACTCCCTTGCGTGAGGCCTCAGTTTTTCCATCAGTAAAAAGCAGGAGCTAGACGGGACTGGCATATTTCAATTTTTTAACAGCAAAAATCCTCTTTAAAGATGAAATCTCTTGCAGGGCTCCAGTGCTCTCTAAAAGCAGATAAAACTGGAACCTCGGTCTGTAGAGACCCTCCCTCATCCTCACCTGGAAAGAAGGTTCAGCCTTAGCTCCTGGAGTGAGCCTCTTCTAATTATTTGTATAGTTCAATGTCATGAGAGTAACTAGTCAGATCCAGAAAAAAAAAAAAAAAGAAAACCTAACCCAAACAGGGTGGTAGGATGATAAGGATAAAGGTCTGGAGAGAGAGTAACGGGAGGTGGGGCCAGAGTGCAGAAGATTTGGGCCCTGATGGAGTTCTGAGACCCCAGCCTGTTTTTTCACCTCAAATTTGCCAAGAAGAAACTGAGGCCAGATGGCTAAGGTATAAACTTTGTAACTTTTTGACCCAGGAAGTTTTGAGAATCATAATAAGGAAATGATTATAGCATGCTTTGAGCTCTTCAGAGACAAGCAGTATTTAAATACAAGGTATTATTACCTCCACAGAGCTCTCTTTTGATTACCACTATGCTTGAAAATGTGGGCAGACCACTTTTATTTTTTAAAACTCAGGTGTTTAAAAAAATATTCACATGTACAATACCTACCCTACCCCCTCACAAGTTAATTCTCAGCTTCCTTGTCACAGGATAATTTAAATGTTCAAAGATATATTATAGTAGCTTTATCAGCTAAATTGGCAGTCCCTGATTCAAGACGTCTTTCCCTTCCAGCTCATTCCCCTCCCATTATTTGAAGGACTGTTAAATTAAGAGTGAAACAATATTATGTTGGGAGTTTTAAATGTCAGTACCAAATATCTTTCAACAGAGGTACAAAGTAGGAACTTATTTACCATAGACTCTGAATAAATCAGATAAACCTCGGGATATTTTGTTCCATGGTACAGGGCCTGCTGTGGAGCTTTAGAAGTCAACGTCCCAAAATTCAGAATGTTTTTCTTTCAGAATTGAGAAGCTTGAACTCTCAGCTTATACTGTGCTCACAGGACTTAAAATCAAGTCCTGGTTTTACTGTGCATGGGTCGGTTGACCTCTGCAAATCATTTCACTTCTCTGGTCCTCAGTTTTCTCCTCTGTAAACTGGGATCATCTCCCGGCCCTGCCTAATTGACAAGGCTGCTCTGAGGATCAAAATGACACATGCTGTGTGACCACCCTGAGTGGAGGCCCAGAGCACAGGCACCTAATGGAACCGGATCAGACCTTGATGCAAATCCTGGTCCTTCTACTTACTAGCTGTGTGACCTTATAAGTTGCTTATCTGCTCTGAACCTCATTAAAAAGGCTATTTATAGCATTTTCCTCATCGGGTTCTTTCGGAGATTTAAAGCCCCCATGGAATGAAAGCTCAATCAGTGTGGGTATTTATTAAAAGGCTGTAACTCTTCCTGTGCCCAAGGGGTTACTGTTGTTTCTCTCTAGGGCTGCTTTCAGCGCACTGCAGACCTAAAGATAACCATACATCTATTGTCTCCGAACCGCCTCGGTGCTCTTACTCAAAGGAAAGGAAAAAGGAAATACACTGTGGCCCAGAATGGGGCTCCAGAGAAATCCAAAATGAGCTGTGGTCTAAAAGCGACTTCTCTCCAAGCCTATTTTTAACCAGCTGTGAACTTCTCTAATACGCAAAAAGTGATGTTGGGCTCCCTGAATAGCTCGGCTGACGAGCTGCCGCCCGCTTCTGCTACTATGTGAATTTATGGAGTTCTGGTCTCACACTTCATTAAAGAAATATATGATGGTGCTGAGACAGGGGGCCAGACACTTATAACTCTTTTCCCAATCTCCCAGTTATAAATCTCAGTACTTCATTCACTGGAGAGGCACAACTGAACAGACGTTATCACCTGATCCTTTGTCGTGAGCGCTCATCTTTTCAAGTTGTTTGCAACAGAGAACTTTATTAAAAGATCACCAGACAAAAGGCCTGGCCCAAAGTCCATGCCCAACTTCGTTGAGAATGCTTTCAATTGCAAATTACAGAAAGCTCAACTACTGCCAACTTAAACAAATGGAAGTTTCTTTCTCTCACATGAAATATGCACAGGAAGATGATTGCTGGCGCTAGTTGAGAGGCTCAATAAAGTCTTCACAATTCTATTAAGTTGAAATTTTCTGCCCTTTTTCCTCATAGTTACATTCTGACTGCAGCAGCTACAACCATCATACATATAATCCAGCAAAAATAAAATGGAAAGTAAAATGCTGGTATTTATGTCGGGGAATCAAAGTATCTATAGCACTCCTGCAGCCATTTTACTCTTTTACCTTATCAGCTATATGGGTCAAATGGGTCAAATGGGTATTCTTGCTTGGACCGTGATTAGGGATAAGAGTTTAATCAACCAAGAGTATCTGCCAGGGCTCCCAGTAAAGGTCTTCTGTATGAAGGAACAAAAGTGAATGACTGAATAATGACTAAAGAAATGAATGAATGTTTGACAGAGATCCTCTCCTAAACTGATTCAGTTCACCTGTTATTTTTTCTGATATCCTACCCAGGTGTCAAACATTCCCATTCCCTTGCTAGCTCTCCGATGTCCCATACAATCTTTTTCTTTCTATATTTAATTTTCTACCCACTTGTCTATTTTATTAACTAGTATGTAGGCCCCTTAGTGGCAAAGTGTGTATCTTATTCACCACTAGTGCAGTGCCTAAAATATACTAGTTAATCTATAAATAATTGTTGCTATATTTGTTGAATGTGCTCTCAAAAAAAGTTCCAGAAAATAAAATTGACTGGTTGCTCAGCACACACATATCTGTAAAGCCTTTTAAATCCCTCTTTTGAAGTGATCTAAAAAAAAAAAATAAAGAACCAGAGCTGTTTAAGTGACATAGTCAATTAAGCATGAGAATATATTCATGTGGTTTCCCTTGTAAATCAAAGAATTCACAGAAATTATTTTTATTTTCTTTAGTCTAAAGTATTGCATGTTAATTTTCAGCATTAAATCTGTTCCTGGTTCTGAAGTCTTTGATCTGAACAAGGAGTGGTGCATCAAAACCAAGGAAGTGTTAAAAACAAAAATTCATAAAAGAACACTATAGTTAGGGTGTTAGGAAGATTAAGGCACCCAGTGATAGGGCAGTTCAGTTCAGTTCGGTTGCTCAGTCGTGTCCGACTCTTTGCGACCCCATGGACCACAGCACACCAGGCCTCCTGTCCATCACCAACTTCCAGAGTTTACTCAAACTCGTGTCCATTGAATTGGTGATGCCATCCAACCATCTCATCCTCTGTTGTCCCCTTCTCCTCCCGCCTTCAATCTTTCCCAGCAACAGAGTCTTTTCAAATGAGTCAGTTCTTTGCATCAGGTGGCCAAAGTATTGGGGTTTCAGCTTCAGCATCAGTCCTTCCAGTGAATATTCAGGACTGATCTCCTTTAGGATGGACTAGTTTTATCTCCTTGCAGTCCAAGGGACTCTCAAGAGTCTTCTCCAATACCACAGTTCAAAAGCATCAATTTTTCAGTGCTCAGCTTTCTTTATAGTTCAACTCTCACATCCATACATGACTACTGGAAAAACCATGGCTTTGACTAGACACACATTTGTTGCAAAGTAATGTCTCTGCTTTTTAGTAAGCTGTCTAGGTTGGTCATAACTTTTCTTCCAAGGAGCAAGTGTTTTTTAATTTCATGGCTGTGGTCACCATATGCAGTGTTTTTGGAGCCCAAGAAAATAAAGTCTGTCACTGTTTCCACTGTTTCCCCGTCTATTTGCCATGAAGTAATGGGACCAGATGCCATGATCTTGGTTTTCTGAATGTTGAGTTTTAAGCCAACTTTTTTTCACTCTCTTTCATTTTCATCAAAGAGGCTCTTTAGTTCTTCTTCACTTTTTGCCATAAGGTTGGTATCATCTGCATATCTGAGGTTATTGATATTTCTCCTGGCAATCTTGATTCTAGCTTGTGCTTCACCCAGTCCAGCATTTCTCATGATGTACTCTGCATGTAAGTTAAATAAGCAGGGTGACAATATACAATCTTGACATACTCCTTTCCTGATTTGGAACCAGTCTGTTGTTCCATGTCCAGTTCTGTTGCTTCTTGACCTGCATACAGATTTCTCAGGAGGCAGGTCAAGTGGTCTGATAGGGCAAGGAGTCCCTAAACTTGCTATTGACTAAGCTCCCTATGTCTTTGGGATGCCCCTCACCCCTTCTTTTCTTTTCCCATTGACTGTAGGCCTTGCCCCCAAGTTTACTAAGTTTCTTCATTGTGTTGGACCTCCAAAGATACGTAGGGTTTGGATATGTCCAGGAGAAAAGGTGTGACAACAGGAAAGCATAGAATCAAGAGTGGTTATCTGGAATTAAAACACATGAGGTTAGAGGAGATATAAAGGAGGAGATAATGCTGGAGACTCCAGTAGGAGTTAGATTAATGAACAAGATCCTTAAATTTGCAGCTAAAGACTTTAAACCTCATTGCATAAGCAATAGGAATCAATCTTTGTGTGGATAATCACATGAACCAACCTATAGTTTTACAAATTTTCGTCTTCTTGTTCTAGTGAGAAGTATAGGAGATTTAACACTCTGTGGAGTAAACCTTTGACCCACGAGAGACAGAAGCCAGGAGATAAAGCCCTCTCTTCTCCCCCTATTAATGGGCAGTTCATAGATACAGTTTCTAAGGCTGCTTGGGGTACCGTCACGTTTATTGAGCAATCAGTACCACAAAGTAATGAGACGCTCAGTAATCATTAATCGTCTTTACATTGACCCTCCCTCCTTCCCTGCTTTGCTCTCTTTTCACTTATGTTGCTTGAGATGAGATTCCTTAAGAAAGGAGAATAACAATTCTACTTCAGTTCTGACTTTTGGAGAACTCAGGCTAAGACAGAAAACAGCAAAAAAAAAAAAAAAAGTGCTCATAAAGTACAATAGAAAGATAATCAAGGATATTTACTGCAGGAATTACTGTGTGTGGGGGGAAAGGAGAGGTAGAAGATTATTTAAATATTAGATGATTAATTCAATAAAGGTACATCCATACAATGATACATACCATTCAATTACTAAAAACAACTAAGTGAACCTGCATATGCATATGCTAGGTAATGCAAATGGGAAATTAACTACAATACTATTTCTACCTATCTTTCCTACACCCTACAGCATCGGCTTCAGACTGCCGCTGTGAACCAGACTCTGAAGCCAGCAGGGGAAGCAGAACCTCGGTCTCTCTCTATGATGCTAATTTGGGCAGTGCTCTCCCTACTCCCACAGCAAGGAAGGTCACCTGCCCTCACCTCTGCTTTCCGTGTTCTTCCTCCGAGTGGCAGGAGAGAGGTCAAGGCCCCGCTCAGTTAGTTCTGGCCAAGGAGATCAGAAATGCTTTTGGAAAGCCTAGGGGAGGCAAAAAAACAAAAGGCAAGTGCCTTTGTCTGGAAGGATCCTAATAGGAAATGAAGCTTGACACGGGAGTGTGAAGTAGTAATAAAAAGAGATGAAAGGTGAGCCGGATCAGTTTGTTCTTCAACTACACACTTCATCTTTAGACTCTGTTCCCCTCCAGTGGCGACCTGGCAGCTGTCTTTTTTCTCCCCTTCATTTCTCTTTCTTCTTTTCTTGAAACACCTCTTAGAAAGAGAAAGACTTTCTAATGAGGCAAGACAAGCAAGACATTAGCCTCTAGCACCAATTTTAGCTCGGGCAGTTGAAAGCTTCCCAGTTAGTCAGTGAACACTACCTGCAGGGCCATCTGCTCGCCTTTTGAAAGGTTTGGCCCTTGCTTTGAAACTTTTTTTTTTTTTTTGTATAACCAAGCATTCTCTTTATCAAAAGGGCTCTCTCTTGCGGAGGCTAGAGGTTGGGCTTTCTAAATATTCCTCTGCTCTGGGCAAGAGAAGAAAACAATGTTTTCCAATTTGCAACACGCAGTTCTTCAGTGTATCTAGTTGGTTTGTCATTCACTTACTGAATGCCTGATGCATCCAGGATGCTGCAGGATAGAGATACAGAGATGAGTTAGATGCTGTCCAGTTTTTTAAGAGTTTGGTCTGATTGGACAGTTAAAGGCATGGCTGGAAGTAACTTGATTCCAAGATAAAAGGTGAATGTGGTAGCCCTCATGGGGCAGGCACAGAGGAGGTGGGGGTAAGAAGGCATTCCTATTCAAAATATGTTAGATTTGGGACTTTCCTGACAGTCCAATGGTTAGGACTTGCCTGTTTCACTGCCAGGACCTGTGTTCGATCCCTGCTCAGGGAACTAAGATCCCACAAGCCTCTCGGCTCAGTGAAATAAACATACTGAATTGCTCCCCACTTACGTTTCTGGTTAAGAATGATTTTGATTTTTACTTTGTTGGTTATTTTGTTATTTGGTGGGTAGGTAGGATGTGCAGAACCTCAGTCTATCTCTCTATGTATATATACTTGTGTGTGTGTGTAGTATGTTAAGCGCTCCCTGTATCTATAGAGGTAGATATACCTGTATCTATAGAAATCTTTATATATGTATATAGTATATATGTTTATTTATATAAATATGCTAGGCATACAGCTATAACCAGGAACCATGGGAACCAACCTAACTGATGCATTCATTCATGCATAAAAGATTTTGGAGTACCTATAATTTGCAGGCACTGTGCTCTGATCATACAATGGTGAGCTTGTCTTTTTTTCTTAAAGTGATTCAATATTTTTATAGATTATACTTGATTTAAAGGTATTGTAAAATACTGGCTATATTCCATGTGAAATACAATATATCCTTGTAGCTTATTTATTTTATACATAGTAGTTGGTGCCTCTTAATCCCCTACCTATTTCTTGTCCCTTCCTCTTTCCCTCTCCCCACTGGTAACCCCTAGTATATTCTCTGCATTTTTGAATCAATTTCTGTTTTATTAATTCATTTGTTTTATTTTTTAGATTCCACATATAAATGATAGCATACCATATTTGCCTTTCTCTGACTTATTTCACTGAGTGTAGTACCATCTAAGTCCATCCATACTGTTGCAAGCAGCAAGATTTCATTCTTTTTCTGTCTGTGTAATATTCCTGAATATGTGTGTGTGTGTGTGTGTACATACCACATTTTCCTTTTCCATTCATCTGTTGAAGAACATTTAGTTTGCTGCCACATCTTGTCAATTGTAAGTAACGCTGCTATGGATGTATGAACAGTGGATACATATATCTTTTCAAATTAATGTTTTTGTTTTCTTCAAGAAAATGTCCAGGAGTGGAATTGCTGGATCTCTCAGTAGTTCTATTTTTAGTGTTCTGAGGAAACTCCATAATGTTTTCCATGGTGGATGTACTAATTTATATTCCACCAATGTGCTGGTGTACTAGAGGTTCCTTTTCCCCACATCCTTGACTGGTGGGCTTGTCCTTATAGAACTTACACAAGGAACAGAGGGAGAAGATTTTAACTAAATAATTAGACAAATAAACATACAATTACAAAGAGAAAAAAAATTTTTTTTGAAGATCACGATGGAGGAGAAGGAATATATGGGGACAGATACTAAAGAAGGTCTCATAGACAAAGTGCCTCTTGTACCAGTTTTGAAGATCTGTGTGAGATTTGGCTACTGAATGTTGGTAAGGGTAGAGGACTCCATTTAAAGGGTATAGTGTGAACATGGGCTGGCAAAGCAGGGAAGGGCAGGGTGTGGACTCTATTCTGGAGTAATGGGGAAAGCACTGAAGTTTTCTGAGTGCTGGAACCAATAGCTACGTTTTGGAAAGTTAGTTTGACAGCGTTGCAGGAAAAAAGAAGGGACAGAGAGGAGAGAGGCAGACCCTTGGGGTGCCACAGAAATGTGAAACAGAAGAACCTAGCAGTGGGTGACAAGAAGGACATGGATAAAAGAAGCCTGTGACTTATAATCCAGAGGATTTGGCAATAACTAAATAATGAGGGGACAGGTAAAGGAGCTGGTAAGAGAGGGAGGAGTAAGATATAATCATAGCATTTCTAGCCTGGAAACACAGAGACTTTGGTGATGTGGGTGGGGGTGGGGCAGTGATTTATGGAGAAGTCCCATTGGGGGAGCACTAGCATGTCCACACACCTTCTGAGAATGAAGAAGCCCACCTTACGGCTAACCCCATCCTTGCTTTCCATCTCTTCTTCTCTCATTTCTACTCTGTTTGGAGCTCGATATGACAGATAATAGATTATACATTGCCACAATTTTGGATAAGTTAAAAAACTTATCCCAGAAAATAATCAGTAAGTTTATTTCTCATCCAGAGGTCGGGTTAGCAATGAAAAAGGACTCTGGTGCAATTAGGCAGCCGACACCCAGCCAAGCACCTTTCAACACTACTCCCCTGCCATCCACCAGCTGGGATCCTGGGCAAGTCACTTCACCTCCCAGCACTTCACCTTCCTCAGATAGGGGGAGTTTTGGGAGTAATTATATCTACTCTGTCTACCTCAACAGAGTGCCAAATACTTCAGAAAGAATCCAGACAAGAGAGGACAAGTCTCTTCCTGAATAAAGATGGGGCAGAAAGAGATAAGCTCTGAAAGGCAGTTTAGTGGAGAGGAAGACTGAGACTGTGTATTAGGCCAAAATGAAAGGGTTAGAACACAAGTAACTGACACACGGAAAACCTGTGTGTTTCGAGAGTAGAACTATGCATCAGAAGCAAGTTTTGAGAGTAGAACTTGTTTCTTTAAAAACTGTTTTTTGAGAGAGCAAACAGGGCTGTTTTTATCATGCCAGAATGTGTTAGTTGCTTCCAAACATCTAGTGACTCCTTTTCAGTAAGTTGCCCTGGTTTTTGACCGGCCACAGAATCAGTCAGCTGGATTTCCCAGCCAGTCCTGTCACTTGATGTGCCCAAATGACTAAGTCCTAGTCAGCAAGATGTATGTGTGACTTCCAGAAACTCTCCTTTTAGAGGAAGAACTTTTTCCCCTCTTCATCTTTCTTCTAATCAGACTGGAGATATAATTGTTGGAACTCCAGCAGCCATCTTTGTCCCTGAGTTGGCCTTGAGAATGAAAATCACACATTAGTGCAACAAGAGAGAGGGAGCCTGGCTCCCTGGTTCATGGGACTGTATTAGTTTCTGATTGTTGCTCTGACAACTCGCTCCAAATTTATTGACTTAAAACAACACAATCTATTTTTCCCCATACAGTTCTATAGATCAAAAGTCTTGACAGGGATCTCACTGAGCAAGATCAAATGTCAGCAGGGTGTACTCCTTTCTGGAAGCTTAAGGGAAATTTTGCCCACATTCCTTGGGTCATGGCCAGTCCTTATCTTGCTGCCATTACTCTGCTCCTCTCTTCCTATTTTCTCTCCTGCAATTACAGATCCCTGGGATTACATTGGGCCCATCTAGATAATTCAAGATAATCTCCATATTTTAAGGTCAGTTTATTACAAAACTTAGTTCCAGTTGCCTTCCTAATTCCCTTAGGCCACATAACCTAAGATATTCACAGGTTGTGGACACATGACCTAAGATAGTCACAGGTTGTGGAGATTAGGACATGGACATCTTTGTGAGGCCTATCATACAGATGCAGAGAGATATATTTCTATCTTGTCCAAACCACTGTTTCTCAGGCCTTTGTTGCCCACAGCTGGGCCCAATGTATTCCCATATTAGACACTTGTTGAATACCTATTCTGTAGGTGGCATGGAGGTGCTGGCCATGTCTGATAATCCTGGATGATTCTGGTATTCGTGGTCCTCAAGAAGCTATGAGACCCATCTTGCAACAAACAGTACGTGGCCCCAGAAGTATTCATATGTTCAGGGTGATGCCATCAGAGCAGAAAGAGGCAGTTCACCCATAAGCTGAACAAAACCCCTACCCCTCAACATCCACAGATTTGTCTCAGCACAGAGGAAGAAACTGAGGCTCAGAGTCAGAAGGAACATGCCCAGGTTCCCATAGAAGTTCATGGCATTGTCAGGACTAGAACCTAGGTCTCTACACAGAAACCCACAACAGATTCTTTTCCTGGGGATTTTGAGGAAGGACGTATTGGACCATGGTCCATGGTCCTGTGCATCCAGGTCACAAGTTTTGGACGAGGTCAAAGACCATGTTTACCTCTATCCAGTGATTCTAGTGACATCAAATGTTTACAGCATTAGGCTGGATTTTCTACATTCTCTTTCTAGATCTGGGATAAGCATACTAAAGGTCTCTGGTACATAGATTATTCATTTTCCTACCCTTGAGATGCTTGTGCTCCATTTTCTCTATTTGTTAAATGGGTATACCTATTAGGATTTAAGAGGACTTCCTTAAAGATAGTCCTCTTAGGAAAGTAGCATGGATAGTCGAAGACCAAGTTAAGGGTTCAGCCTTGGGAAGTTATGCATTCCAGTGCCATCCTTGATTTTGCCCTCATATCTCTGGTTGTCAGTATTTCCATCTTTAAAAATGGGGAAACAGCAAACAGTCTTCAAAATAATTACAAGAAGCAGCTAATGAAACTCACAGTGAAGCACGTTAGCACCACACACACAGTGTCATCTAACTGCTTATTAAAAAAATGTTGAGCAATTAGGAATCCAGCTCACCCCATCTGGCTCTGAGTCACATTCCCTATTAACATTGAGTGAAAGTGAGAACTTGAACCAAGCCAGGATGTAGAGTTGGGAGATGCCTCACAGCCAACCAAGCACAGAGATGTATGTGTGTGAGCGCCAGTGGGCTAGGAAGACTTTCAGAAAGCCATTTGCTGAAGCCCTTTGCTCTGCTCTTCTTAAAGGTCAGATTTCCCAAGATCTCTTTGGTAACTGTTTCTGGGTTACACACCCCAGATAGTTGGAAAGACTTCCCTTATGCAATCGAAGTGAGTTTGCTTTGGCTCTGCCTTCAATGGGAATGGAAAAAAGCTTGTCACACACACCCCCATACCTCCAGCCTTACAGTAATATCCTTTCTGATGCCTGACGGCTGGTATTGAGATAGCTCTTGCGTAGGATTTCCCAATGCTCGTTGCACATAAATGCAGTGGTTATATAGATATATATATATTTTTTTCTTTTAATCTAAGAATTTTTTTACTGAGTTAAAAGTGCTGGAGTCTGAGGATTTTAGAGCTGATGAGATCTTAGAGATCACTTCTTCCAAACATCTAGAATTTGCACATGAGAAAACTGCAGCTCCAATATATATGGTTTTGCTTAAGGTTACTCAGTTATAGTGTTGAGACAAAGGACAGTAAACAAGGTCTAAAGAGCTCTGATAATAACGTGTTGTTAATTAATATTAACTTATGATAATTTCCAATTTTTGCATTCTTTGCATAATGCCTCCTGATATTTGTAAAGCACTCTGATATTTATTTTGAGCTTAAGCAGTCATCCCCCCTTCTCATATAATAGTTTGTTTACTCTTCTTCTGTCGGAAAGCTCACTTTCCCTCAATTAGGCATAATCCTGCACATTCATGTCAACTTCTCTAATTTAATGGGTCACATTGAATTACAATTCTACTCTACTTGGCTTCATCTCACATTATGGAGCAGCTCCTGTAAGCCAGGCACTGTCACATAGCACCTCATTTGATTCTCAAGATAGCCCTGTCTTGAGGATATTATTATTCACATCCTAGAGGTGAAATAAAATGAAGTCCAAGAAGGTTAAGCGGCAGACCCAAGATTGTCCATCTGCTGAGACCTATGTCTTCTGGTTTGTGCTTGCAACAGCATAGGACCGCTCACAAATTGGCAGCCACTCCATCTAATTTTCTTCTACCAGTAAGTTAGGGAATGATGCCTCTTTTCCAACATCCCCTCATGGATGTAAACAGTAATTTAATTAGTCAAGGCTGATGAATAGAAAGTCATACACTCTTCAAGCTGAAGGTAAATGATAACTTTTAACTCTCCCCAAAATGTAGGTCAATAACAAGAACTTGTGACCTTTCCTTTCATTTTTATCCACAGATATGTAGACAAGGCAGGAAATGAAGTTGGGTAGACAGTAGAGTACAACCAGGTTCTGAGAGAAGGAGCCATTGTTTCTAAAGCGGTTGGGGGGTGGGGGGTGGGTCAGAGAAAGTGCCCTGAAGAAAAGGCTTCCATGAGTAGGAGGACTCATGCAGAAAGAGATTAAGGGAGAGACAGTTAAGCCAGACAGACTTAAGATAGACACCTAAGCCAGATAGGACCCAAAGTGGGGAAAGGATTGGGGAAACGGTGCAATAAGGAACTCCTGATGGAACTGGGAATGATTAGCTGGGAAAAAAAAAAAAAAAAAACCTCAAAAGTAGAGATGCAGACGCAGACGTAAAGAATGGACTTGTGTACGGGGTGAAAGGAGAAAGTGGGACGAACTGAGAGGGTAGCAATGACATATGTACACGACCATGTGTGAAATAGATAGCTGGCG
Source organism: Cervus canadensis (assembly GCF_019320065.1). Lineage (NCBI taxonomy): Eukaryota > Metazoa > Chordata > Mammalia > Artiodactyla > Cervidae > Cervus > Cervus canadensis. The sequence goes on along the minus strand of NC_057392.1, from coordinate 55,129,608 downwards.
GGAAGCTTCTGAGTAGCACAGGGAGCTCAGCTCGGTTCTGTGTGATCACCTAGAGGGCTGGGATGGGGGGCGGTGGAGAGAGGCTCAAGAGAGAAGGGATATGTGTATACACACGGCTGACTCATGCAGTTGTACAGCAGAAACAAATACAGTATTGCAAAGTCATTATATTCCAATTAAATTTTTTTTTTAGAAAATTCAGATAATTCTGGGTTTCCATGTATCTGAAGGGTAATCAAATCTAAGGCAGGTAAGCCTTGCATTGCGAAGTTAAAATTCCAAATATCAGTATTAATCAAAAAAAAAAAAATTAATTGGGCCTAAGACCACACAGTCAACAGTGGTCTCAGAGAACCTAGGCCAAGAAAGAGGCACATCTTTTCTAACAGTTAAGCCTGTTCAATAATGCCATGGCTTTCTCCTTGGAGGGCTGAGAAACCCATCCAAGACCCTGGAGCTGGGTTGTAGAAGGTATTTCTGTGTTCTCTGGGGAATGGGCTTAAATGAATTCCAGGGGCACTTTCCTTTCTGAATTTCTAAAATTCTAAAACCTCTGCACAAGAAAGAATCTTTAAAACTTGAGAACTGTCCCCAGGGAGATTGGATCTCCTTGAAGGACTGGCCTCCTCTGTGCAAATGATGCTCTATCTCCAAGTCAGTTCAGTTCAGTCACTCAGTCGTATCTGACTCTTTGCGACCTCATGAACTGCACCATGCCAGGCCTCCCTGTCCATCACCAACTCCCGGAGCTTACTCAAACTCATGTCCATCGAGTCGGTGATGCCATCCAACCATCTCATCCTCTGTCATCCCCTTCTCCTCCCGCCTTCAATCCTTCCCAGCATCACGGTCTTTTCCAATGAGTCAAAGGGACCATTTCCAAGGCATCATCCAACCCAGGTCTTAAACTAGACCTAAATAGGTGCTTTTGCATCTTACATTTTTTTTTTTCACAATAATAATAATAATGGTATTTCTTCAAAAAAATCTTATATTTCAATCTTCCACCCTAAAATTTTTCCCATTGTTGCATTAAAGGTGAATTTTGTGCTAAATATATGTGATTTGGCTGGTAAACTTGCATTCTGGTGAAATGTACTCCAAGTCTGTCTTTTAACTATTTTAAAAAATTGTGTGTTATATAAATTAGCTAACTTTAAAATCATCATGTATCATCACTTAAATTTTTGTAGTCTCATTATGGTTTTATTACTCATCCATAATCTTGTTTTATTTTCAGGCAAGCCTATGAGGTAGGTAGCACTGCTTTCGCTACTCTTAGAACAAGAAGAGCCGCCTATATCCAGGGCTACCGGAGACTAAGGTCTGCATGGGGCCACTAGGCTAGGCTCCTGAAAGAGTAGGCTCCTGGCTTCCATTCTAGGGTTCCCCACACCCCCACCCCCAGTCTCCCCAGTGACTCAGGGCACCATAGCTTTGTCACCACTTTCTGAGAAAGAAGCTAAGACAATGAAAGGTCAGTTGAATGGGCCTAAGGTCATAGAGTTCATTTGTGACAGGGTCAAATGAGCTTTGAATATGTGGCCCCATAATCTTTATTTTTTGAAAATCACCCTGAACTCTTTGCAGGTCATTCATGTAGAGAGATCCAGAGATATAAACTGACATGTCCAAGTCTCCTCACCATAATCACTGAGTCCCTAAATGGCCACTCTGAGCACAATCGATTTCTTGCTCTTAATAGAAAGCCAAAGAAAGAAAACTGATCTCCATTTGAAAATATCAGTGATTTCCATAGGCTTTTGTACTGCAAACTTGCAGATCACACCTTGACTGGATTATTAAATATGGATATTATATTTCCAAGCATTTGATCAGTGATCCTCTGTCCCCCAAATGAATATTGGGTAGAATTCTCTATTAAGAACCGTAAGTAAGTTAATTTCACTTAAAGCAACTAAAAAACAAACAACAAAAAACATCCCTTCTTTTCTAGCCATATCTCTGAGATCTCCCATGCCACTGTTTCAGCAATGCGGCCTACCTCGGTGCCCTAAAAATACCCAGACTTTCCCAGTTGCAATCCTTTATTCATGCCATTATCTCAGCCTGGAATGCCCCCTTTCCTCACTCTCCAGCTATCAAACCCTTACTCATCATGCACAGGCCAACTCAACATCACCCTGTGTGAAGTCTTTCCTAGTTCCCCCAGTTGGGATGAATCCCTTCTTTCTCCAGCTCTTTTTTCACTAAGTCTATAGAGTTGATTTTTTATTGTATGTCTGTCTCCTACACTAAACTGTGACTTCTTGAGGACCCACACCAAGTGGGATTCACGTGGGCAGGCTGCACAGGCCCACTGTGTGCACTTGACATATGCTTATTGAATAAAATTACCGTCAAATGCCATTTCCTCCTTTCCCTTTTCTTATCAGACATTCAAAGATATTCAACATCTCAAGTGTCTTCCTGCTCACAATCTGTACCTCTCTTTCTACAAATATTCCATAAGGGGTAAGCAAGCTGCTACTGTTATGAAACACTTGCCAGGGATTGCTAGAAATGGTGCATAGCGCATTGGTTTTATTAGATCTTAAGGGTTTCCTTTTTCTTTCTTTCTTTTTTTTTTTAGATTGCAATTCAGCCTAATCTTTTCTCTCCTTGTTAAGCCCTAAAGAGAATGCTCACAAATTAGAATCACAGAATATCAGAACCAGAGGAGAAAATCTAGTAATCTAGCCCCACTTGTTTTATTAGGAAACAGGGGGGAAAGTGAGACTTGCAAAGAGCGAGTTACTTGCCCACTTACTTGTCACAGTCAAATAGCAGGTTTTCAGCATGCTGTCCATCAGGCCAATACCCTTTGCAAATCTGGTCATTTGTTATGTGGTCTAACTGCTAAAACAATAATTGATCCCTCTCTCTATTCCCAGCTGTGAATTCCATTTCTTCATTTGAGAAGAGAGAATCCCAGCTTTCAGAAGCACCCTTGGTTGGCCTAATATTCCCAAGGTCGTCAATGAGCAGGTCTGGCCGGCCCTGGCTGCCTGTGGCCCCACTGCCTTCGCTCTAGCCCCGCCCAGATCAGACGGCTTTTCTTCTCATTGTCCTCACACAGGCAACTCATGCTAGTCTCCAGTCCTCTGCTTTAGCTCTTCTGTTACCAAGGAAGCCCTCTCACCATGCTTCAGATCTAGATACTCATTTATCCCTCATAACTATCCTATGAGGTTTGGAGCAGCCTTATCCCCACATGAAGTACAGAGAGGTTAAGTCACTTAAGCTCAAGGTCATATTCCTTATACACAGTAGAGCCAGCAGTCTAGGTTATAAAGAGTGGACAAAACAGGAGATGAGCTCAGGTCTTCCATCCCAAGGAGGCCCCTGCTCTCTCACATTCATCCCATTTTCTCAGGAGGTAACATCGCTAATTTCCATACTCTTCTTTCTTGAGTACCTTAGGGGAAACTGATTCTTATCCTAAGGAGCCATTTCCTAGGGCAATTAGATGTGGGAGAGGCAGGTTTTCTGATTTTGGAAATTTTTTCCCGCTAAAAATGGCAAGCACAGTCATGATTTAAAAAGAGAAAAGACTGTAAATGGGATATTCACATTTCCTCACCAGAAAAATTCACCTTTAGGGTAGAGTACTCGATGGAAAATTCCAGTGGAGAAAGGAAAATTTCTCAAAGAGCAGTGAGCAATCACAAATAGAAATTTTGAAACAGGCCAGGCATTTGGTAACCTCTGGTATTTGTGACTGCAAACGCTAGACCTTGCAGAGATAATAACTTCAGAACAAATGAGTGTGCTAGTCAGACTTAAGAGGGATTTTGCACTGGCTTTGGGTATAGACTTTCACAGAGAAGAGTGTCTGATGGCCCAGTTCTTTAGAGTTGTGCTCTTAGACAGGCCAAGAAGCTGAAAGGCAGAATAAAGCATCCCTAAATTAGAGCGGTATGTACCAGCTCTTCAAAGCGAGGACACTCGTTCAACTGATGAGCACCTGCAGCCCTAAGTTGGAAAATTCAGGAGGAAAGGAAGAAAGGAAGGAAGGAAGGGAGGGAAGGAGGAAAAAAAAATAGCCAAATGCTGTTTCTCTCCTCAGTCCATTAAAAAGTCCTCAACTATTATAATGATAAATTCCATTCTACACTAAATTCTGTTTTCCACTCAAAATACTAACACTAGTCTCCAACACACACACACATAAAACTAACCCGAGGACAGATTAATAAGTAGAATTACCCAGAAGAATGTTTAGTCTGTTTTGTTTTGTTTTTAAACCTCTGTGATGTGAGTTACAGGTTATAAAACCCTGACATTTTGCTTCATGCTTGAAGAACCCTGCTTGCAGCCATAGTGGGGTTGTACATCTTCCCGAGGCTTGGCTTGCAGTGAAGATGGTGCTGCATGTGATGGGGTGGGTGCTCTGTGAGCTCAGCTCCAGCCTCTGTCCATTCTACAGCAGAGGCTAGTGTCCTCAGTGGGAAAGAAAGAAAGGATTCCCAGGAAGAGACAGGAGGTGATGTGTGGAACAGACGAGAACACTGTGCTGAGAGGCTGGGCTGCAGCCTCACTATCACTCAGCCTGTGAGGGTGGGCAAGCACTCCCCTTCTCAGGTCACAGGGAAATGAAGGGGCATGGCCAGAGGGTCCTAAGATTCTCTTCCAAGATGTAATGGTGTTGGTGATTCACATATTTCACTGTTTTCTCGCTTTTAATGTGGCCGGGTTGAACCCAATGACCTCTAAGTGCTCTCTAGCTCTGGGAATCTGTGGTTCTATGACCAAACCAGGGCTCACTAAACAGAAAGGGAGAGAAGCATAAGGGATATATGGATGCTCCCAATGCTCTAGCTCAGCTTAAGGTGTGAGATTCTCCCGCAAGAGGTCAGAGGGCAAGAGGTGAGACTCACCTCCACTTGGGCAAAGAGTGGGAGCCTCCCACATCCAAAGTCACCATTGTCTGCCACAACCCTTGCCTCCAGACCTGGTGTTTCAGCAGCCCTGGCCATCAGAAGATTGGCTGAGCCTGGGTTTCACAACTCAAGAGTTCTTTCTAGGACCTCTGAGAGGTCTCTAGGTCTCTGATTGTTGAGAGCTCAACAATCCCAAATTTCTTCCTTGTGCATTCCTAGTAAACTGTTTTCCAGCCTCTGCATGGAGGCAATTGATTCCATTATTAAAAAGCTTTGACCACAGAAAAATGTCTTGGGTCAAGGCATGGGTCAATATCTGCTTCCCTGTAATTTCTGCCATTGATCAGATCTGTCTTCCGAGATTTCCATGGCAATCTATCCTCTCTCCCCATGGAAACCCACCAGACCATGGGAGACAATACACAAGGCCTTATTACATATTCTCCAAGGTCAGAAACTCTAGTTCTGATGGCATGGTTTTCAGCTGTGTCATTCCTCTGGTCTGTGCATATGTGCTTAGTTGCTCAGTCATGTCTGACTGTTTTCAATCCCATGGACTATAGCCTGTCACACTCCTCTGTCCATGAGACTTTCCAGGTAAGAATATTAGAGTTGGTTGCCATTCCTGCTTGAGGGGATCTTCCTGACCCAGGGATTGAACCTGAGTCTCCTGTGTCTCCTGCACTGGCAGGTAGATTTTTTTTTTTAACCAATGAGCCCCCTGGAAACCCCCCTCTGGTCTATAAATTCCCCCAAACTGTTTGAATTATACATCTATCAGTGGGCTGTATTCCATCCACACAGCTGAACTGAAGTTTTTATGTAGGGTAAATGAATGTTGGACACAGAAAGCTTGTAAATGATAAAGTGCTTCATAAAAAATCATTACTGCTGCTGGATATTACTACTGAAAATAACAATTACTACTATTAAATCAAGAATATAATCCAGTTGTGTTCTAAGAGTATGGACTAGGAAAGGGAGATCCCCTTCCCTGCTCTGGCTATGACATGCATATGCATTTAGCCTAAGACCACCGCAGCTATTTGGGAGGCTGAGTCTCAGAACTTTTTCATCCTGAGTTCACAGAAAATGAAACACGGCAGATTTATTACACATGTGGTTGTCAGTCTAGGTTTCTCCAACTCTTATTACTGTAAAATTGAGGAATTTATGTTTGTCTCTGACATTTTATCTTGTTTGTTCACCTTTTTCAGACACTTTTGGACTATGATTCAGCCATCAGAAACTGGGCTTTCCAATCCTCACTTCACAACAGAATCACTGTGGAAATTTTTCCTAATTGTTTCCTAATTGTTCCTCCCAAACTCTAGTCTCAAGATTTTGATTCACTTGTTCTAAGGAAGGACCCAGGAAGCTATACCCAAAACAAGCATCTTACATGGTCATCAGCCAACACACCAGGATCCATCAGCCTACTTTTGGAAATCCAGGGCATATCACAAGCCTGTCTGCTCAGTTTCACTTGCTGCGTGTCGTCTCTCAGCCAGAAGATATCTGCATCTAGGACCTTTAACTGTTGCTCAAAATGAGAGATAAACATGATTTTTCAAACATGATAACCATGATTTTTCTAGGGAACTGCCTAGAGGGCAAGAAGCTATCTACATGCAAGGGCAGGCAATGACTCTCCTATACCTTTTGCATTCTCTTAATATTCTTTTGAGCTTCCCTGATGGCTCCGAGGTAAAGTATCTGCCTGCAGTGCAGGAGACACAGGAGATGTGGATTTGATCCCTGGGTCAGGAAAATTCCCTGGAAGAGGGTATGGCAACCCACTCCAGTATTCTTGCCTGAAAAATCCAATGGACAGAGGAGCCTAGGGGACTATGGTCCATGGGATCACAAAGAGTCGGACATGATTGAAACGACCGCACGGTCGCACACAGTGATCTTTTACAAATCAATTACTTCTTCATGCTATAAAACAATGTAGATACAACAGCCTAGAGGTGAGCAGGGCATATGGATGATCAGATGCACAGAAGCTTCAGAATGTCGTGTTTCTTTTCCATCAAGCAGCATTCTGCCAGCCCATACCAGAAGTATGCAGTCTGGGCAAAGAGAGAATTCCAAGAGCCCAGAGAAGCTGACCATCTCCTTGGTCTATCTCTATCTTTTCTTTTCTTTTCTATTGTTTTTAATTAAGTTACTTATGTTTGGCTGCACTAGATCTTCATTGCTGCACCTGGGCTTTCCCTAGTTGCAGCGAGTAGAGGCTGCTCTCTAGATGCAAGACGCCCGTTTCTCATTATGGTGGCTTCCCTTCTTGCACAGGCTTTACAGCAGGCAGGCTAAGCAGTTGTCATGCTCAGGCTTAGTTGTCCCAAGGCATGTGGAATCTTCCTAGACCAGGGATCAACTCCGTGTCCTATACATGCGCAGGCAGATTCTTAACTACTGGACCACCAGGGAAGTCCCAGTCCATCTTCATTTTATTTTCCCACTGAAGCTCTCACTTTAAGTAACAGTTAAAGATCCTAGATGCAGGTATCTTCTGGCTAAGAGATGACACGTGCAACCACTTACTGCTCCAATGCCTATGCCAGACATGGCTAATTAATCACAATCCTCTTTCTAAGCCCCTAGATGTGTCTTCCAAATCCTTCCCAAACTAGAGCTCTTATATGCCAAACATTCTTCCTGAACTCCAAGGAGCCTTAAAACAGTGGCCCAAGGTGGGTGGAGATGGATGCCAACGAAACTCAAAGCAACAAAGAATCACAAGATAATCATTTTAAGAAAAGGTGTTGATCTCAGCTTTCAGTTAAAAAAAAAATGAATTTACCACAATAAGAAAACATGCTATACTAAGTTCATGTCTATGTCCCTGTGACCCCTTCAAATTTCTTGAAAGGTGGAGATTTCATTGTCTCTATCATCTTAATAACTCAGCATAATATCATGTCCACCCAGAGTTTTGCCTCTACCCTCAGCCAAATCTTCCTATACATAAGTTCTGGGCATATAAGAGCACAATTGTGTTACTTAGCTCTGTGACTACTGGATTTCTTCATTTTATCTATGTTAAAAGGCTTTTCCCCACATTACTAAGGCTGTGGTCTGCTTCTTCTATACCTCTTAGACAAGAGCCTCCTTGTTCTGTAAATCCAGAGATCACTTCTCTGGTCTGTTCAGGCCCCCAGAGCCCTACTCTAAGCCCCTGAATTCATTGTTCTCAGAAATAGGCATTTCTGAAAACAAGATGCCATTTTGTTTCTGGAATCACAGCACAAATCTTTCTTATTGCCTCTGGTGAGATGATACCCTGTTCTCCTTTCTCCTTTCAAGTATAAAACATGCCCTAAAGTATGTGCTAATTAATACATCTGTTTGTCTTACAAAGTAGTTGAAAAGCATCTATTTAAACTGTGATTCACATTTTTCCTTTCAGCCTGTCTGCAGATTTCTGGGCATGAATCAAATGAGGAGCCTGATTGCACTACTATTTTAAAGAGCCAATTAAAAAGTTCATTAAGTGATACTGGTGTGTTTTAGTGCAGGTATAGAAGTATAGTTACACTTGGCATTAACAAGCTGAAAAGTACAACTGGATTTGATGACAAAATTCATTTCTTTCCATTTCTAAAATACCCTCCTGAAGGAGTACTGTGTTTCTCTACCAGAGACAGTCAGTGGGCATTTAGTCTGTATAGGGCATAATTAGGGTACAAAGAAGTAAGCCATGTGGATATACTTGGAGAGCTCAATGATTAAGGCTTTATGGTCACTCCTTTGTATGTTCTCCAAGTCTAAACCACATGCCTTGAGCTCTAAGCAATCACACCCTTTCTCCTAGGGCTGGGAGTCTTTAGTGAATGAGTACAGATCGAGGAAACACTTGCAGGTCAGGCAGTCAGAGCACCTAAACATGAATCAGACTGCTACTGAAATACGATCTTGACTGCGGATCTTGCCTGTTGCCCAGCCTCATTCCTTCAGTCTCCCTTTTGTTTTGTGAGCCCTAATATCTCTTCAGTATAGTGCCTTTTTACATGATACAGCCAGAGTCTGTTTCTGTTTCTTGCAGCCAACAATCCTGATAGACTCTAAAGGAGACAGTTCCTCCCCTAGAAAGCTTGATACAAGTGAATGATAGAAAGACATCCTTTACTCGGTTATAGAGAGGATGCTATCATGGTATAACTTTGGAACTAATTGCTGTACAAGAATGGGCTGTCACATCACAGCAGTGTATTTCTGTTTGCTGTAAAGGTTGAAACAAAGAACAACCATTGGTCAGGGATGCTCTGGAAAGGATTCTTGGATTTGTCAGGAGCATGGACTAGCATCTAGTTAACAGGTTTAATGAAAATGCTTTCCAAGTGCTAAAGACCTATGGTCCATTTCAAGCTATGCCTCTCAGCTGGCTGTAACTCACTAAAGGTTCTCAGCCTAGAAGACTTGGAACTTGGGCTGAGCACTGTGGGAAGAGCTGATCTTAGTATCTTTCTCTGGTCTTCTTGAGACTGGGTTCTTAAATCTAAACCAGTTAACTTGATTGTCTGTGAGGGGTAGTGAACCCTATTCTCAGTAACGAGCAGATAATTTCCACAAAGCTGTTTTTGTCTAATTCAAGGAATTTTTCAGTAAGCTGTCTGCACCTTCCCAAGTAACACCCTTCTGCTCAAAAAATCTATTCTTCCTTGGGGTTGGAAACCGTGGGATTGGAATCTTGGATTGGATAGTTCATAAGGTAGTTTATTCAGAGACACATAGTTTACAAGATGAACTAGAATAGCCCAAGATGATTTATGAGGCTGAAAGAAGGTCCAAAGGGCATACATTTAAATCTGAAGTCCATGACCAATGAGTCAAGTTATATGATCATGCACAAGCCATCTTGTTAGGTTTCCTGGTCATCTGTCTGCCCATGTGTCCTTTCAGAGCTAAGAAATTAGAGGCTGGAAGAGCCGCATCTTAGCCACCATCACACTCTGAAGTTGGGGTCCACACTAACCAGCATCTTGTGACACTGCTCTTCTAGCTGTCTCCCACCATATTCTCTGTCACCTCCTGCCCCGCCTGGCCAGCTGCTATCTTCTCAGCAAAGGCTGAGCGGGGCTCTGCTCACACCCTCGGGGGGAGGCGTCTGTGATGCTCCTGTGTTGGGGAAGCTCTCACCCAATTCCTATTTATGCCAAAGATACCCTGGGAATAAATAAAGGTCCTCACTCTCACACCTTCTACTCCTACCAAATTTGCACATGAAAAAAAAATTGAAAATAAAACTCACAGAGGTAGGGATTCTCTGCTATTGAAAGAAACTCCTTAACACATTACTCAAGCAATCATTTCTATGAATGATTCCATGCACATTTTTTAATTTAATTTTTTTATTGATTTACAATGTTGTGTCAGTCTACAGCGATGTGACTCATACGTTAGATATACATATACACATTCTTTTTTCATATTTTTCCCATTATGGTTTATCATAGGATATTGAGTATAGTTTCCTATGCTATACAGGAGAACCTTGTTTAACCATCATATATGTAATAGTTTCCGGGGGATCTTCCCAACCCAGGGATCAAACCTGCATCTCCTGTTTCTCCTACCCTGCAGGCAGATCCTTTACCACTGAGCCAGTGGGGAAGCCCATATAGAATAGTTTACATCTGCTGATCACAAACTCCCACAGTCTTTCCCTCTCTCCTTCCCCTTGACAAACACAAGTCTGTTCTCTATCTGCGGGCATCTTTAAGAGCTAGAAGCCTAAGAAAGCAACTAGTCCAACGCCCTTTATTTACAAGTGGGCAAACTGGAATTCAGAGCAGAGAAGGGCATTTGGTCAGCCCAGTGGGCTTTCTGCTGAATTAGAGCACTGTTTTCCCTTCCTCGGGGGCCTCCTGAGGGTGTGCGTGTATGACACAGCCTACGTGGCTTAAGAATACTGATATATGATTCTTTTGGACTCCGGGAGAGAGACTGAGCTACTTTCACCAAAGCCTTCCAGGAGGGCTGGTGGAGGGAGAGGGAGGTGGGGGCTTTAGAGTCAGCTAATCCCTTTTAGCAATGGGACCCAGGCAGCTTAATGTCTCAGAGCTTCCTTGTACCTGTCCGCAAAGTAAGGAGAATCAAACTAGCTTTGGTTGTCTGGGAGACTGAAGATTAACTTTGGCAAAGTGCTTAGCTCAGTGCCTGGCATACCCACAAGGACCAGTGCCTCTTCCTTTCTTTCCCACCCTCCCCCACCTTCCTTCTTCTTACTTTGACATAAGTGAGAAAACTGAAATGGACAAAACCCACAGGAGGCTTTTGCTCTTGTAGAAGCCTGTCTCCCCAACACTGAAGACATTTGGCCAAGGATATTCGAGACCCCTAAATACCCTACCACAATATCTTTGGTACTGTAATGTGCACATATGAAGGGCTGGTGATTGCAGTTGCCAGATTACCTAGTCAAAATAAGTGTTCTTTACGTTCTAAAAGGGTTTTAAAGGAGTCCTCAGTGGGGACAAGATTTTTCAGAGTCAATAGAAGCAGTAATCCTCACTTAAGTCCAAGGACTTTGGCTTTTATAAACTTCCTTATAGAAATCTGGGATGTCAGACGACACAGCCTCTTTTTTTCATTTTTTTTTTAAACTGCATCCTCTTGACCAGTCCTGGAGTCCCATCTGTGAGATTCTGGATACCTTAGGACAGGAGGTGCCGATTTAATGACAGAAATTAGGTTAACGACAACAACAACAAAAACATTAAAAATGTATAAGCTACAATCTACCTCCTGCCATGTCCAACTTTTGAGTCTAACTTCTGTACCTCTGGAACCACAAGGGCAAATTCATTCCTTTTCTGGGGGTTGCTGAAGAAAGCAAGCCATTGTTTTTCTAACATTTGAGTGTAAGCGTTTTTAAAAGAACGTTAAAACATAGGTGAGTTCACTTGTTAAAAATTAATCATGAATCTTACTTTATGGTGACCATAAATGGGCAATGACATACCTGCAGTGTGTAATTTTCCTGTGGTTGAGCTTTAACTCAACAGAGTTACCAGTTCCCAAACATCACTGGCAAGGGTGAAAGATCCGGATTTAGATTTAGTAAACCTCCGGTTAGAGCCTTGCTCTGTCTAAATGATCTCAAGCAAGTTTCTGAAACCCACTCTCTCCCTTATAGAAGATGGAGATAACAAAGGAGTAGGGTCCAAGGAAAAGATGTCTGGAAATCTGAGTTTAAGAACTCACATTCTTTTCTGTCTGTGAATGAGCTGCTTGAGCTATATAAGTGTCTTTACACACATTTGTAGTTGCTGAATCTGTTCTTATAAATTTGGGGATTTTATTTATATTTTAAAAATGTTTACTGAAGTATAGTTGTCCACAATGGTGTGTGCTTTTAGCTAGGTTGTGTGCCTACAGCATCTAGCAAGCCAGTTCAGGCTTATTCCCATGCAGTATGAAGTTGTACACACTGCGGAGAGGATAAGAGCCGAAGCTATAAGGCTTCTTGAAGTCCAGGTTCAGAAGCTGTAAAATATTACTGCCGCTGTATTCTTTTATCAGGGCAAGTCACCGGGCCAGCCTAGATTCAACGGATGGATAAGTAGATTCTACCTCTTTGTGGGAGAAATAGCAGAGTCACATAGCAAAGAGATTACTGTGGCCATCTTTGCAAAGAGCTATTGCCCTAGCTAAGGCTGATTTTTGCTTCAAGATACTACCCTTGGTTGTCTTACTCCCTGATAATTAAACTAGGTGTAGCATATGAAAAACCCAGTTTGGGGACCAAAATATACAAGTTGTAGGAAAAGTAAAAATAAATCTGAATCCTTCACCCATCTGTGTTAGTGTAAAACCTAATCTCCTGCCCACGGTATCCTCAGGTCTGGTCTGTGCACCCTCTGGTCTCAGTCACCTGAGGCTTCTGTTAAGGCTCCAGTTTGTCACACGTCACTGAGAAATAAACCGTGAAAGTTCCTCTGCCCAGGGACTGTCAACCCACAACGTGATTGAGTCAGTGAAGTCTTTAGAAATGTCCAGTGCTTGCTGCTCACTGACAGCAATTACATGTCCATGAATGAACTTTCCCACAGAGAGAAAAAAGTGGTCAATTATTGTAAAAACATAAAAGTAAAATAATGCATGTACTCCATCCAGTATTCTTGCCTGGGAAATCCCATGCACAGAGGAGCCTAGCGGGCTATAATCCACGGGATCTCAAAAGAGTCAGACACAACAATTTAGGGACTAAACGACAACATTAGTATATAGGCTTCATGAGGGTCACAGGAGAGGGTGTCAGAGGATGAGATGGCTGGATGACATCACTGATGCAATGGACATGAACTTGGGCAAACTCCAGGAGATGGTGAGAGACAGGGAGGCCTGTGATGCTGCAGTGCATGGGTTGCTAAAAGTTGGACATGACAACTCAGGGACTAAACAACATTAGCATGCAGGCTTTGTAAGGATCACAGAGGGTTCCGGTTTATGAATCTAAATCCATTAGTCCTCTACGTCCCTTAAGAAATAAGTGATAAAAGTCTATGCATGTGGTTGTGCCTCACAGTAATGGAATTGTATGTTTGTAGTTTCTTTTTAACATTTATTTTAATTTATTTAATTAATTTATTTGGCTAAACCAGGTCTCATTTGCAGCAGGTAGGATCTTTAGTTGGGGCACGTGGGATCTATTTCCCTGACTAGAGATCACAGTCAGATCCCCGGTATTGGGAGCATGGAGTCTTAGCCACTGGACCACCAGGGAAGTCCCAATATGTATCTTTTTTTAATATTTAATTAGAAAGCAGGGGACAATATGCTCTATTATTAATATCTAGGGGGAGAATATGCTCTATTATTAATATCTCCTCATTCACACATTAAGTTCACATTGGTTGAGTGACTTGCCCAAGGCCTAACTTGTAAGTGTCAGAGCTGGGCTGTGAATCCGGGTGGCCGGGCACCCTAGCACCTGGTTCTTCACCGCTGTGTCTACTGTCTCTCAAGGGACACGTGACTTACATGTATGATTCCTGCCTTTCACACAGGTGGCCCTGGCACCACATATGGACCATGAGGCTTTTTATAATTACAGATGCCCCTTAGACTCTGGTTCAGTGGGTCTAGAGTAGTAGAGGAAATAAAATATGAACAAGGAGGGAAAGTGTCATAATTTTTTTAAAATAATAAAAATATGATTGATGAGATATAGGAAAAGTGCAATGGGTATTCAGAAAAGGGATGAGATACTTCTGGGAGGAGAAGTGAAAATCTAGGAAATCTAGGAAAATTTAGGAGAAAGAAAATTTTGATTTGAACTTGGGCAGTTGATATATGTATATACTGAGTGATCATCTCAAGTTGAATGAACAAAATAGAATATCCCCATCTCTGATGACCTGGAAGTGTTGATAATTGGACTCCACTCTGTGTTGACCATAACAAAGTGTGGGGAACAGGCCTCTCTTGATACTTCTTAATGACAACACATTTGAAAATCAATCCAACAATCGTTGATACGAATTCTAAGAGACAATATAGCACACATACACATGGAAAGCACCTATAAATGGTAAAATTGGAAATAAATGCTACTTATTTGTGTTATGGTAGATTATGTGTTACATATCATCCACAGTTTATAAGGTGTAACTATGTACTTAATAGAGTATCAATAGAATTCCCATGGGATGAATTAAAAGTGGGCCACTTAATTGGATCTGGAGATTTATATTGAGACGAAAGCTGTACTTGCCTCACTCAGAACTACTATGCAAGAAAGCTAATGGCTGATGGTTTGTCGTGATGATGGACTCTTCCAGAGGCTGGGATTGCTGAGTCATGGGGGCTCATGCACTTGTGGCGAGGAGATAGGTTAATTGGGGACGGCTGTGGCTGCAGAAGGCGTGTCTGCACTTGAGAAGGCAAACAGAGAGGAAGCCTTTGACTTTAGGTTCTCTAGAAAGAAAAAAATACTGAAGCAGAGACTAGATCATGGAGAATCAAGAAAGAATCAGGCTGAACATTCTTGTAAATGCTAAACATTATTAATAGTTATGGTACTTTGATATAATATTTAGAACACAACAATCGAAGTCTCTAAAAGTCAGACTTGGCTTTATCATCATTTTTAGGATCATAGAAGGCTAGATTTGGAAGGGACCTTAGAGAGCTCTTAATTCAAACTCATTTCTTCTAATTTTAGAGCCAACAGTTCCTCTGGAACCCAGGAAGCTAGTTGCCCAAGGCAGGATAGTGAGTTGTTCTAAATAAAGAAAGATACAACATGTTCTTTTGGTGTTTTTAAAAAAGAAACACAAGCATTTTCTTGTGTTTTTCTATTTGTCAAGCCTAAAAAGCGACTCTTACTAAAACCACTTAGTTGCCATACTAACCAAATTCAAAGCAATGCTACACAGCTGGAAAAAGGAAAAAAAAAAAAAAGAAAACATGGCACGATTTTCCAGTCTTTTAGATCTGACTCAAATGGTAGGACAAATTCACTCATTTACCCATCACTTCTGTTTACTGTAATCAAGGTATTTTCAAAATTCCTAAAGGCCTTGAAGAGTTCATAGTATAGCAAAGGCATTACATTATTACTGCTAATACTATTACTTTTAATAACATGAGATATAAAGCATGAAAGACCTGAAGAGATATACAAGGAGTTGAAGGTAGTGAGAATACCAGTGGTTCTAATTATCATGGAGGTTTTCAGAGACAAGGAGTCATCTAAACTGGCTTTGCAGGACCGTAGGGTTTGTCCCCACAGACACTTTTGGTAGACAAGGAGATGTGGATTTCCCAGTTAGCAAAGACTCTAAGGTGACAAAGTATGAGGTAGGTTTGTTAGAACAGAGAGCAGGAAGGGGACAGTGAGAGAAAATGCTGGAAAGGAAAGCATAAGGAAAATTTCCTATATAAATTATGATTTGCTTCCTGGGTTAGGTTTTCCCATGATGTCAGAAAATACCTATTTTTAAATGCATTTTTATAATCTATAACAATCAGTTCTTTCAAGAAAACTTAAAAACTACAAAGATTTAGAAAGAAAGAAATTTTATTATCTAATAATTTGCTTTATTTCCTCCCAATATATATTTTTTAACAGACAAAAGTGTTCTGATTTCTTTTAACATTATTTTGGGCTTCCCTGGTGGCTCAATCGGTAAAGAATCTGCCTGCAATGCAGGAGACCTGAGTTCATTTCCTGGGTTGGGAAGATCCCCTGGAGAAGGATTTAATCACACATGACTGCTTTTCTCAGTAATGTTAAGCCTTATTTGAGTGATGGGTCCTGGAAGAGAAATTTGTGTTCAAAGACAGCATTAGTCTCAAAAAGATAAAATGTCACAATGAAGGGGATAAAAAGGAACTTTGACCCAGACACTGCTATAAGAGGACACCAAACTTTTTCTATTTTTGCAGATGCTTCGACCCATCTGTTTGGTAATGAGTGGTCCTGATGGTGCTCCTCAGAGAGCACGCACTCCGGAGAACCCAAGCTCAGTAGTTGCCAGGCTGTGGGCTTAGCTGCTCCGTGGGATGTGGGATCTTAGTTCTCCAACCAGGGATGGTACCTGCGTGCCCTGAATTGCAAGGTGGATTCTTAACCACTGGACACCAGGGATGAACCCTGGTTTCCATTTCTTAAATGAGTGGTCATCTGCTTTTATAACACAGTAAATCCTTGGCTCCTCTCTATCCACTTGGGTCTAGGTTGACCCCATTTTCAGAGAGAGCCATGTCATACTCTATTTCTGGCCCAATTTCTGGTGTCTTCGGGTTTTCATTCTGTACAGGTCTATTGGTTGGGGCTGGGGTTTCATAGCTCTGAGAAAGTAGAAATAGAGGTCTGATGGGGAAAGAGGTAGCTAGCTACCTAGGACACTATCAGGTACAGGTCTTCCCAAAGGAACAGTTTCCTTATCTATTACAGCAGAGGAAGATGGGACTCAGAGTTTTCTAAAGGCAAGCACCTGTATATGCATGCAAGTTGACCCATGAGTGATGAGTCAGGCTAAGAGGGACCAGAAACAAGAGTCAAGCTCACATACTCTCAGTCCTTCTGCTCAGAACCATTGACTGAGCATAGGGCTGGGCAGCCCAACTCTTGCTCAAAACTTCTCCATGAACTTTGGATGAAGTCATCAACCAGGATAGAATGCTGGCTCTTCTACCATGCTATAATGCCTCTCCCTATTCCTTTCTCTGAATTGCATCCCCTCTCCATCTTGGGCCAGATTTTTCTAGCTTTACTGCCTTCTCCCTCATAAGCTCTTCTTTTCTTATTCTCCCCACATTCTATGCTCAATCTATAATGAACTGTTTTTAACTCCTTGACTGTACTGTGATTTCACAAATTCATTTGTGCTATATCCTTTGCCTGGAGCACTTCTCCTTGTTCTGCATTCCTTCAGCTAACTAATGCCTGCTCTTCTCTTGTGTATCATCTTATCAATTGTTTCTTTCAACAAATCTCTGCCCTCCCTCTCTCCCCAAGACCCAGGTGCCCCTCCCATAGGTCCTCATGACACTCTGACACCCTTATCTTTTTTTTTTCCATTTATTTTTATTAGTTGTAGGCTAATTACTTTACAATATTGTAGTGGTTTTTGCCATACATTGACATGAATCAGCCGTGGATTTACATGTATTCCCCATCCCGATCCCCCCTCCCACCTCCCTCTCCACCCGATCCCTCTGGGTCTTCCCAGTGCACCAGCCCCGAGCACTTGTCTCATGCATCCAACCTGGGCTGGTGATCTGTTTCACCCTAGATAATATACATGTTTCGATGCTGTTCTCTCGAAACGTCCCACCCTCGCCTTCTCCCACAGAGTCCAAAAGTCTGTTCTGTACATCTGTGACACCCTTATCTTAACACAAATCACTCTCACTAGTAATCGTATGTCTATGTCTATTTATAACCCCAACTAACCTCCAGCAAACCCCTTGGGTATGTCATTCTCTGTTGTATCCCTAATTTATTTAGTCAAGTGCCTGTCTTGTAGGAGGTATCTGAAAATATTTGTGAAAGAATATAAGAATAATTAGAAGTAATTCCTCCCCAACCCTGAACATGCATAGCACTTTAAAATACAATGACTCTCTTCTTTGTGTAAAGTACTTCAGCCAGTCAGTCAGTTCAGTCGCTCAGTCGTGTCCGACTCTTTGCGACCCCATAAATTGCAGCACGCCAGGCCTCCCTGTCCATCACAAACTCTCAGAGTTTACTCAAATTCATGTCCAAGGAGTCAGTGATGCCATCCAGCCATCTCATCCTCTGTTGTCCCCTTCTCCTCCTGCCCCCAATCCCTTCCAGCATCAGGGTCTTTTCCAATGAGTCAACTCTTCTCATCAAGTGGCCAAAGTACTGGATTTCAGCTTCAGCATCAGTCCTCCCAATGAACATCCAGGACTGATCTCCTCTAGGATGGACCAGTTGGACCTCCTTGCAGTCCAAGGGACTCTCAAGAGTCTTCTCCAACACCACAGTTCAAAAGCATCATTTTTTCGGCCCTCAGCTTTCTTCACAGTCCGACTCTCACATCCATACCTGACCACTGGAAAAACCAGAGCCTTGACCAGACGGACCTTTGTTGGCAAAGTGATGTCTCTGCTTTTTAATATGCTATCTAGGTTGGTCATAACTTTCCTTCCAAGGAGCAAGCATCTTTTAATTTCATGGCTGCAATCACCATCTGCAGTGATTTTGGAGCCCCCAAAAATAAAGTCTGCCACTGTTTCCACTGTTTTCCCATCTATTTGCCATGAAGTGATGGAACCGGATGCCATGATCTTAGTTTTCTGAATGTTGAGCTTTAAGCCAACTTTTTCACTTATGTAAGTATGTAAAGTACTTACATACAGCTTATTAGGATGAAATTCATGACTGGATTATCAGCTGTTCACATTGGGCCAGTGGTACTAGTAATCACCTGGAGATAAGAGGTATTGTGTTGGGATTGTCTGGGGCTACTGGGACATGTGATCACCTTATTTAGCTAGCAACACCCCTTTGCCAGATCATTAAGTGTGGTTTTATAGACTTTGATTTAAGCCAAAAGGTGCTGGGTCAGGGAGAACTTCTGGCATTACACGCATTCTCTGGAAGAACAAATTGAGTATGAAAGGGTATCATCTCATAATCAAACTATAAGCAGGGGGTTAGCAACAGGATCAGGGAAACTGTCCAGGATTCTTGATTCTCTTTATTTTTATCCCCAATGAATCCTACTTCCCTTTGGATTAAGTGTGGAATATGCAATGGGAAACATTGCAATTTTGACAGTTTTTGAAATATAATAATTAATCTTTATAAAACAGAAGGAAATAGATCTGTTCTTCTACCTCTGTCTTGGTGATCAAGCATAATCCTCTCATTGTAATCAGAGGTAGGAATAAAATCTCAAAGCCATGTGCTTTAAAGAATTTAATTGGTGACTCACCATCATCCCATTGCAACAACCACTTCTTTTTTCTTTAAGAAAAGCACTTAGAACATTTAGACATCAGTTCAGTCATCCTCCATCACTTCATGGCATAGATGGGGAAACAATGGGAACAGTGACAGACTTTATTTTCTTGGGCTCCAAAATTACTGCAGAGGGTGACTGCAGCCATGAAATTAAAAGACACTTGCTCTTTGGAAGAAAAGCTATGACCAACCTAGAAAGCATATTAAAAAGCAGAATCATTACCAACAAAGGTCCGTATAGTCAAAGCTAGGATTTTTCCAGTAGTCATGTATGGATGTGAGAGCTGGACCATAAACAATGCTGAGCACCGAAGAACTGATGCTTTTGAACTGTGGTGTTGGAGAAGACTCTTGAGAGTCCCTTGGACTGCAAGGAGATCAAACCAGTCAATTGTAAGGGAAATCAGCCCTGAATATTCATTAGAAGGACTGATGCTGAAATGGAAGTTCCAATACTTTGACCACCTGATGGGAAGAACTAACTCTTTAGAAAAGACCCTGATGCTGGGAAAGATTGAAGGTAGAAGGAGAAGGGAATGATAGAGGATGAAATGGTTGGATGGCATCACCGACTCAATGGATATGAGTTTGGGCAAGCTCCGGAAGTTGATGGACAGGGAAGCCTGGCATGCTGCAGTCCATGGAGTTGCAAAGAGTCAGACACGACTGAACAACAGAACTGAGCTCAGTCACCCTCCATTTAAAAGCTTGATCCCCTAGAAAGTCCTCTTATCTACACTCTATTTGGGGAAATCAAGGCTCAATATATACTGCATTCGGGTCAGATTGTGGTTTAGTAGATCTATTGTTATCAATAGGTTGACAAATTAAGAGTCACATTGGGCTCTTAGTTCAGTTGGTAAAGAATCTGCCTGCAATGTGGGATACCTGGGTTCGATGCCTGGGTTGGGAAGATCCCCTGGAGAAGGGAAAGGCTACCCATGCCAGTATTCTGGCCCAGAGAATTCCATGGACTATATAGTCCATGGGGTTGCAAAGAGTCTGACACGACTGAACGACTTTCACTTTCACTAGACCATGAGAGAACACTGGAGGCTAATTTTGAGAACAGTGTTGAAAAGGTTCAGTGGAGACAAGAAAAGTAGTTCTAGGAGTCATGGAAATCAATACTGATTGTTTCATACATTTGCATGGTGTCTATCGTTTGCAGTGTGCTTTCACATTCATTATTTATCATTAACAGAGTTGGGACTGGAATCTAAGACTCTTCACTCTTCTCCTGGGCATCCTCCCCACCATCAGTTATATGGTTGAGTGCTTCATCAATGCACAGTACAAGAGACCTAAAAACTGTGACCTGTCCTACTCAGAATTTGCAAGTGCCACCAGAAAACATTCGCACTGCTTACCTTTCTGCTAAGGAAAACCTGAAGGGTTCTGATTCTTTCTCCATCTGTTTATTAAAACATACGTTGTGAGCACAGAGGAAACTTATATATATACATATATTTTTTAAAAATCCTGCTGAGGACTTCCCTGGTGATCCAGTGGTTAAGAATCCACACTCCAAAGCAGGGGACATGAGTTTGATCTGCAGTTTAGGAAGATTCCACGTTCCACGGGGCAAGTAAGCCTACGAACCACCACTACTGAGCCCCTGTGCCTACAGCCTGGGCTCTGCAACAAAAGAAGCTACCACAGTGAGAAGTCCACGGACTACAACAAAGAGTAGCCTCCACTCACTGCAACTAGAGATAGCTCACACACAGTAACGAAGAAACAGCGTAGCCTAAAACATAGATAAATAAATAAATAACAACAGCACCTACTGAAAGGAAGCTAGATCTTACAGCCAGAGCTTTCTCAGTGCCCTGCAAGTGTCTGAACCTCAAGTTACACAGCTGCAGCCACCCGAGTGATCTGGAAGTGGGAGGATCAGGATCTAAAGGTGAGCTATTAACGTAGTGTGGTAATCCATGAGTCAGTCTGACAAATGAAATAATACTGTGTGTCAGACTAGGAATTTGAAAGGTTCATGGAAGGTGAAAACACCAAGCTTCCTTGGTTAAAAAAAAATCATTTTAAGATGTAAACATGAATTGCTGATCTACTGTTCTGTATGGATATCTGTTTTTATTCTTTTTATTTTTTTGGTAGGATTGTGATAATATTGTGTACTCAAAGGGCCTTTGAATTTTCCTAGTGACCATACAGTGGAACCCCATCTAATGTTAGTGTTCATGATTGAAAGGAGAGCATGTAGTGAAAACTTTTGCTTTAATTTATCTTTGAAAAATACTTAGGAAGGTGCCATGTTGCAGCCCAACCCAGGCTGTTTTATTTCCAGTTTCAGGATTAATTGCTGTTTATTGGTTCAGCCCCAGAAGCAGTGGCTGGCTTTTAACTAAGGATCATGTTGAATAAAAATGGCTATCACTGAATAACAAAATCATAGATGTGGGAGAGCTGACAAGGAAAGGCAGACCAAGGCTGGAGACTCAGTGGGGACAACAGGTCCACATCTCACACCTCTTGTTCACAAGAGCCCTGGTGGAGAGGACTAACAGCAGAATTTCTATGGTTATCTCTCGCCTCACTCTGCTTTCAGGCTGAATTCATGGATGCTACAGGCATCAATGATGGGACTGCCTGTAATGAGGACCTGACCTCACAGAAGGGGACAACTAGGAGAGAATTTTGAGGGGCAGAATTGGTCAGACTTGACAACACATTGAAGAGAGGAGTTAGGGGGAGAGAGAGGTTAGGTATAATTCAGGGTTGTGACTGAGGTGGTTAGAAGCAGGGAGGTATGGTGTAAAGGGAACTGAGGAAGTTGAATCTAGAGCCATGTTGAGTCTGAGGACTCTCAAAAAAAGATTGGATAAGATACTAAACTTACAACTCAAAGGAGAGAAATAAAACTCAAAAGGCCACAACTTAAATGTGAGAAATAAAAATTTGAAAAATGTCTATAATTGGAAACTTCTAATTAAAATTAAATTTATTCATCAAAGTAGGAGAAACCTAGTCTCATTTAACTTGATATCTACCCTTTCTCTGGGAATGTACTAACACAAAATGTCTTAAGCTAACTGGTTGAGTGAAGGGCTAATGGCTAGAAATATGGGTAAGAAAACTCATTAAGTATTTTAAAATAATATCTCACTATAAACCATCTGGTATGGATTCACAAGAAGATTCAGTTGTCAAAAGAAGGATTGCAACTTTCAAAGTATTTGTTGATTTTTTTTGCTTTAAAAAAGAAGAGCTTTGTTGGCGTTGTCTTATTACAGACACACAGAAAAAGTTAAAATAATATAAGCTTATTGAAAGAAAATTAAGATAAGTAAAAAGAAGAAATCATCTTACCACCTAATGGTAAAAACCATGGTTCATATCCTTTCAGATTCCATTTTGTTTATCTATCCTTTTCTTTTCCACTTTAAAACATCGTGTACTCAAGATAAATGAAAATACATGACCATACAGAGAGTTTTACATGATACATTCATGGTAGTGTCATTCATAATAGCCCCAAAGTTGAAATAATCCAAATATTCAACAACTGATAATGGATAAACAGAATGTGGTATACCCATCCAATAGACTATTATAAAGCCATAAAAAAGGACAGAAACCATTAATACATGCTAGAACATAAATGAACCTTGAAAATATTGTGCTAAGTGAAAGAAGCCAAATGCAAAGCCACACACTGTATGATTCCATTTACATGAAATGTCCAGAATATGCAAATTATAGAGACAGAAAGTAGGTAAGGAATTGCTTGAGGCTATAGGCAGAAGTGGGGAATGACCATGAAGGGGTGCAAGGTTTCTTTTGGGGATGATAAAACTGTTCTAATATTAGAGTATACTAATGTTTATACAGTTGCATAAAATTATGTAAAGTCACTTGTATGCTTAAAATGAGTAAATTTTATGGTATATATATGGCATATATCATGGACCTCTTTTCCTTCACCTAAAATTGTAGTTGGAAATAGAAATTGAAATCAAATCTCTATTGTTGGGCCCAAATGCTATCTCCAGCCTTGGTATCTGCTGTGATTCTCTAAGAGTAGGTGAGGCCGTGTATCACAGCCACAAATGAGGCAAACTACATTCTAAAGCGTATCCCCAGAAACCCAAATCATCAAGAACTAAGAGACCCTCTTCTGATGTCTCACAGCTCTATACAGCTTCCTAAAGGAAGCAGAGAGGCCACCAAGGCCAAGGTTGAAGACATCAAACCCTTGGACACCATCCTTTACCTCTTGCTGTATTATGAAGACAAAAATGTGTGCTCCACTTTTGTGTTCCTCCAGCAGGTCCTAAGGGATATCTCCCAGCTCATCTTTGCCTGCTCCATCACTTCATCACTATCAAAAGAGACTCCTGGCTGAAGTAACAGGTCCAGTCCATCCAGTGGTCTATTGGGAAATCTTAGCAGAGCTATCTCACCCACTCCTTCCCTTAGAGTTGCTATCTTGTTTTATCTTTGTGGCTTCCCTTGTGGCTCAGTGGGTAAAGAATCTGCTTGCAATGCAGGAGACACAGGAGACGTGGGTTTGATCCCTGGATTGGGAAGATCTTCTGGAGGAGGAAATGACAACCCACTCCAGTATTCTTGCCTGGAAAATCCCATGGACAGAGGAGCCTGGCAGACTACAGTCCATGGGTCGCAAAGGATTGGACATGATTGAGCATCTAACACACACACACTTCTATCTTTCTTTTAATATGTAGAACTAGCACTATGTCTTTTTTTTCTCAACATTATTCCTAGGTCTAGTAGAGTTAGCAAAGTGTGTATTATATACTTGTTAAGACAAAAATATGGCATAAACTGCCTGCTTTTGTGTTTGAGTCTCTATGAAACTTTGCATTGGTAGTGGACCCAACAGAGATTAAAGCTCCATCCATCAATATTTCTACCACTACAGACTGGCCCGCTGTGTGACTGGACTGCCTGACTTCTGAAGTTTTATTGGTTTCCAAGCGTGGTCACAGGTCTCCTATGTTCTGGGCTTACTGAGGTCAAAAGTCAGTTGAGTTGTGTTGGGGGCTGAGTTAGGATGGGCCAAAATGTATTCAGATAATCTGATCCTGCAGTCTGGTAAAAATGCAAACAATGATGGTAGCCTCTGGCTTGAAAACTGGACTACAAAGCTAGGTAAAATAGTGCAGAAATTCATGGGCAGATATATACTATCATTTGTCTACATTGGCTTGATTCCTCAAAATCAATAAAGAAAGAGCTGCAACACCATTTTTCTCTCAAGAAAAGACCAAGGGTTTTCTCACAAAATAGGGAATAAGCATTCAATTAGAAAGTCAGATAATCTATTCTTTTTTTTTAATTTACATGGAGATCATTTTCTTCCCCACTGTACAATGAGGTATGAAGAATAGAGAGTAAACACACTTTTGTAGTATGCCTTCATTATCTTTAATGCTGCATTTACTAAAAGCCTACCACAACTGTTTACCATATCAAGTTTTCATGTCTTTACAAAAGGCTGATGCTTATCTGACCTGGTCGATCAGGACACATCAAATATTTAAACTGTCACTTGTGCTTGGTTCTTCCTGGAAAAATATGACCTTTGCATTTTTTTTTTTTGCAAGAATTTATTTGATATGAAGTTGCAAAGCAACCATTGCTTTAAGGTGGCACAGTGGTAAAAGAATCTCTCTGCCACTGCAGGAGATGCAAGAGACACAAGCTTGACCCCCAGATCAGGAAGATCCCCTAGATTAGGAAATGGCAACCCACTCTAGTACTTTTGCCTGAAAAATGCCATGGACAGAGGAACCTGGAGGGTTATAGTCCATGAGGTTGAAAAGAGTTGGACACAACTGAGCACACCTAGAGCAGAACTACATCCTTGAGTCAGTTCAGTTCAGTTCAGTCGCTCAGTCGTGTCCAACTCTGCGACCCCAGGAATGGCAGCACGCCAGGCCTCCCTGTCCATCACCAACTCCCGGAGTTTACTCAAACTCATGTCCATGGAGTCGGTGATGCCATCCAGCCATCTCATCCTCTGTTGTCCCTTCTCCTCCTGCCCCCAACCCTCCCAGCATTCAGGGTCTTTCCAATGAGTCAACTCTTCATCAGTGGCCAAAGTACTGGAGTTTCAGCTTCAGCGTCAGTCCTTCCTATGAACACCCAGGACTGATCTCCTTTAGGATGGACTGGTTGGATCTCCTTGCAGTCCAAGGAACTCTCAAGAGTCTTCTCCAACAGCACAGTTCAAAAGCATCAATTCTTTGGCACTCAGCTTTCTTCACAGCCCAGCTCTCACATCCATACATGACCACTGGAAAAACCATAGCCTTGACCAGACGGACCTTTGTTGGCAAAGTAGTGTCTCTGCTTTTTCATATGCTATCTAGGTTGGTCATAACTTTCCTCCCAAGGAGTAAGCGTCTTTTAATTTCATGGCTGCAGTCACCATCTGCAGTGATTTTGGAGCCCAAAGAAATAAAGTCAGCCACTGTTTCCACTCTTTCCCCATCTATTTGCCATGAAGTGATGGGACCAGATGCCATGATCTTAGTTTTCTGAATGTTGAGCTTTAAGTCAATTTTTTCACTCTCCTCTTTCACTTTCATCAAGAGGCTTTTTAGTTCCTCTTCACTTTCTGCCATAAGGGTGGTGTCATCTGCATATCTGAGCTTATTGATATTTCTCCCGGCAATCTTGATTCCACCTTGTGCTTCTTCCAGCCCAGCGTTTTTCATGATGTACTCTGCATATAAGTTAAATAAGCAGGGTGACAACATACAGCCTTGATGTACTCCTTTTCCTATTTGGAACCAGTCTGTTGTTCCATGTCCAGTTCTAACTGTTGCTTCTTGACCTGCATACAGGTTTCTCAAGAGGTAGGTCAGGTGGTCTGGTATGCCCATCTCTTTCAGAATTTTCCACAGTTTATTGTGATCCACACAGTCAAAGGCTTTGGCATAGTCAATAAAGCAGAAATAGATGTTTTTCTGGAACTCTCTTGCTTTTTCGATGATCCAGCGGATGTTGGCAATTTGATCTCTGGTTCCTCTGCCTTTTCTAAAACCAGCTTGAACATCTGGAAGTTCTCGATTCATGTATTGCTGAAGCCTGACTTGGAGAATTTTAAGCATTACTTTACTAGCACGTGAGATGAGTGCAATTGTGTGGTAGTTTGAGCATTCTTTGGGATTGCCTTTCTTTGGGATTGGAATGAAAATTGACCTTTTCCAGTTCTGTGACCACTGTTGAGATAATTTATAAAATTAATATTAAATGTTGAGAAAACCTAGAACAGTGCACACAGGAAACAATGTAACAAATGACAAATCCTCTCCCTTCCCTCATCCCTCCTTGTACCTGCAAAAAGTCATGGTCTAAGATAACATGACCAGTCTCCCAGAAAGATAACATTAATTGTAAAGCCTTTGAATGTATGGATCACAGCAAATTGTGAAAAATTCCTACAGAGATGGGAATACCAGACCAGTTTACCTGCCTCCTGAGAAACCTGTATTTGACTCAAGAAGCAACACTTA
This sequence comes from Cervus canadensis, assembly GCF_019320065.1. Classification (NCBI taxonomy): domain Eukaryota; kingdom Metazoa; phylum Chordata; class Mammalia; order Artiodactyla; family Cervidae; genus Cervus; species Cervus canadensis. Next base: position 55,102,765 of record NC_057392.1, on the reverse strand, counting down.
GAACTGGACATAGAACAACAGACTAGTTCAAAACTGGGAAAGGAGTACATCAAGGCTGTATATTATCACCCTACTTATTTAACTTATACGCAGAGTACATGCAAAATGCTGGGCTGGACGAAGCACAAGCTGGAATCAAGATTGCTGGGAGAAATAACAGTAACCTCAGATATGCAGATGACACCTTACGCAGAAAGCAGAGAGGACTAAAAAGTCTCATGATGAAAGTGAAAGAGGAGAGTGAAAAAACTGGTTTAAAATTCAACATTCAAAAAACTAAGATCATGGCATCTGGTCCCATTACTTCACGGCAAATAGATGGGGAAACAATGGGAAGAGTGACAGACTTTATCTTCTTGGGCTCCAAAATTACTGTGGACGGTGACTGCAGCCATGAAATTAAAAGACACTTGCTCTTTGGAAGAAAAGCTGTGACAAACCTAGACAGCATATTAAAAAACACAGACATTATTTTGCTGACAAAATCCCTATAATTAAAACTATGGTTTTTCTAGTAGTCATGTATGAATGTGAGAGTTAGACCATAAAGAAGGCTGAGCACTGAAGAAATGATGCTTTTGAATTGTAGTGTTGGAGAAGACTCTTGAGAGTTCCTTGGACTGCAAGGAGATTAAACCAGTAAACTTAAAAGAAATGAACCCTGAATATTAACTGGAAAGACTGATTCCAAAGCTGAAGCTCCAATACTTTGGCCACCTGATGTGAAGATCTGACTCACTGGAAAAGACCCTGATGCTGGTAGAAGATTGAAGGCAGAAGGGGACAACAGAGGATGAGATGGTTGGATGCCATCACGGACTCAATGGACATGAGTTTGAGCATGTGAGCGACAGGGAAGTCTGAACGACAGGGTAGCCTGGCATGCTGTAGTCCATGGGATCACAAAGAGTTGGACACTACTGAGTGACTGAACAACTGCTTTTCTAGATGAAAGTATACTTTTCATCTTTTTAAGATGAAGTATAAGTATTCATTAACTCACTCACTGGATAACATTTGGTCATTAGTCCTAGGTGATGCCATGGCTACTGAGGAGGAGAAATGAAGACATGAAGCCCACTGTGAAGAGTTGCATTAACAGGAGCAGATCAAACACACTTGGGAAAATTACAATGCAATGGGACAATCCAGTTTGTACATTTTTCAGAAGGTAGAGAAATTATTTTCATATCCTTGAAGGGGATTTGAAGGAAATGAGCAACAGGGAAGACGTTTCTTGAGAGGATGCTGGCAGGACAGGAAAAATCTGCATTCGTTGGGGTGGGCCTGGGAAAGTATTTCCGGAACAGGAAACTAAATGAGAAAAAGTCCAGAGGCAGGAAGTGCAGGAAGCTGTGTGTGTGTGTGTGGTGGTAATGGTGGAAGGCTGGAGGTATGACCTATAGTTGGAAAAGCTCATCATAGAACCGGGGAGGGACAGCTGAAGAGCATGAATTTAATGTGTTTGATAAACCAAGTATATTTCAAATTATCATGTGGCATGTTAAGCTCTGGGAAGATGACTTCAGTCAGCAGGCTGAAAGTAGCATCAAATTGAAGAGCATGTTGGAGAGCAGAAAGTCTGAGAATCTAACTGTGTGTGTGGATAAAGAAACTGAGACCAAAGAGGAAGTGCCTTGCCAGTTTCAGGACAAGGAAAGGACTACAAACTTCCCTTTCTTTTACCTCCGCTTGTCCATCCTGCTTCTATTTCCAGGTGGGCAGGCCCTTCTGACTCTTCCTCTCTCTTCCCACTGGTCTGCTTACAACCAGTCTCCATCTCTTGAGGAAGTTATCTGGTTTCATCTAAATACCCAGGCCCTACACCTGCTGCATCTTCCTCTGCCTTTGACCAGGAACAAGAAGAAGGGAAAAAACAAAACAAAGTTGAATACCTGCAATGACAAAGGTGGTCACTTTGTTCAAGACTCAGTGACACATTAAGACTCTCAGTCCAGTAGCAGAGAAAGACAAGGTGACCAATGACATTATGCAGTTATAGGGACTAAGCACAGAGGGACAGATGTACTCTGTAGGGGCAACACATCCACTGAAGGTGGTGGGAGGGGCAAAATGACCTCTCAGAGGGACTTTCCTGGTGGTCCAGAGGCAGACTCTGTGCTCCCAAAGCAGGGTGTCTGAGTTTGATCCCTGGTCAGGGAACTAGATCCCACATGCTGCAACTAAAGACCCTGCATGCTGCAAGGAAGAATGAAGATCCAGTGTGCTACAACTAAGATCATGCTGAATCCCATCAGAGGTGTCTGACTCTTTGCGACCCTGTGGACCATAGCTTGCCAGGCTCCTCTGTCCATGGGGTTCTCCAGGAGAGAATTCTGGAGTGGGTTGCTATGCCTGCCTTCAGGCAACCAAGATCAGCATAGTCTAAATAAATAGATAATATTTTTTTAAAAAGGAGTCTCAGAGGTGATATTTAAGGGGAGCCTGAAGAAGCTAGGTATCCCGGAATGTAAAGTCAAGTGGGCCTTAGAAAGCATCACTACAAACAAAGCTAGTGGATGTGATGGAATTCCAGTTGAGCTATTTCAAATCCTGAAAGATGATGCTGTGAAAGTGCTGCACTCAATATGCCAGCAAATTTGGAAAACTCAGCAGTGGCCACAGGACTGGAAAAGGTCAGTTTTCATTCCAATCCCTAAGAAAGGCAATCCCAAAGAATGCTCAAACTACTACACAATTGCACTCATCTCACACGCTAGTAAGGGTAATGCTCAAAATCTCAAGCCAGGCTTCAGCAATACGTGAACCAAGAACTCCCCAGATGTTCAAGCTGGTTTTAGAAAAGGCAGAGGAACCAGAGATCAAATTGCCAACATCCGCTGGATCATCGAAAAAGCAAGAGAGTTCCAGAAAAACATCTATTTCTGCTTTATTGACTAACCAAAGCCTTTGACTGTGTGGATCACAATAAACTGTGGAAAATTCTGAAAGAGATGGGAATACCAGACCACCTGACCTACCTCTTGAGAAACCTGTATGCAGGTCAAGGAAGCAACAGTTAGAACTGGACATGGAACAACAGACTGTTCCAATAGGAAAAGGAGTACGTCAAGGCTGTATATTGTCACCCTGCTTATTTAACTTATATGCAGAGTACATCATGAGAAATGCTGGGCTGGAAGAAGCACAAGCTGGAATCAAGATTGCCGGGAGAAATATCAATAACCTCAGATATGCAGATGACACCACCCTTATGGCAGAAAGTGAAGAGGAACTAAAGAGCCTCTTGATGAAAGTGAAAGAGGAGAGTGAAAAAGTTGGCTTAAAGCTCAACATTCAGAAAAACTAAGATCATGGCATCTGGTCCCATCACCTTCATGGGAAATAGATGGGGAGACAGTGGAAACAGTGTCAGACTTTATCTTTTTGGGCTCCAAAATCACTGCAGGTGGTGATTGCAGCCATTGAAATTAAAAAGACGCTTTACTCCTTGGAAAGAAAGTTATGCCAACCTAGACAGCATATGAAAAAGCAAGAGACATAACTTTGCAACAAAGGTCCGTCTGGTCAAGGGCTATAGGTTTTTCCAGTGGTCATGTGTGGATGTGAGAGTCGGACTGTGAAGAAAGCTCGAGTGCCGAAAAATTGATGCTTTTGAACTGTGGTGTTGGAGAAGACCTCTTGAGGTCCTTGGACTGCAAGGAGATCCAACCAGTCCATTCTAAAGGAGATCAGTCCTGGGTGTTCATTGGAAGGACTGGTGCTGAAACTGAAACTCCAATACTTTGGCCACTTGATGAGAAGAGTTGACTCATTGGAAAAGACCCTGATGCTGGGAGGGATTGGGGGCAGGAGGAGAAGGGGACAACAGAGGATGAGATGGCTGGATGGCATCACCGACTCCATGGACATGAGTTTGAGTAAACTCCGGGAGTTGGTGATGGACAGGGAGGCCTGGCGTGCTGCCATTCCTGGGGTCGCAAAGAGTCGTACATGACTGAGTGACTGAACTGAACTGAACTGAACTAAAGAAGCTAGGTAAGGGTGACCACGTGTATGGGGAAGAGGAGAGAAACCTGTAGAAGGCAGGTGAGTGGGGCAGTTAAGGTGTCAGAAACCACCAGACCTCCAATTGGCTGGAGGGCTAAGGACTGGCAGACATAACGCTGAAGGGCTATGCAAACCGCGTGAAGGAGCTTGGCCTGATGGGTTTTAAGCTGAGGACAGGCCACACCAAGTTGCTTTTTATTTTCCATCTTTAATGCCCCTGTTACTATTTCTCCAGTAGCTTCTTCATACCCTCTTGGTCAGCTGTGACAGATTATGAGTTCTGCACACTGGAATGTTCAAACTGAGACCAGATGGTCACTCAGCAGTGGGTGAGGAGAGTCAGGCTGCCTGGGCTCAGAGGGGCATTTCAGCTTGCCATGTACTAGCTCTGTGTTAAGAGCAGGCTACTTCACCTTCCTGGGCTAGAGAAAATACTGCTGCCAAGCTCAGAAGGGTTCTGTGAGGGTTAAGTGAAATATGGATGAAAAATCCTTAGAATATTACCGGGCATATGTAAGGTCAGAGAAAGGACTGACAAGAGCTACACAATGGCCTCTGAGAAAGGGATGGTATCCTGGACGCAAGGAAATGGGGGCACCAGAGCCTAGCCTTGTTCAGTCTTTTGTGCCATCACTGGACCTACGAGACTGCATCTGTAGGGCTTCAGGCCACCAGTGTGCAATCCTCTGGTCACATATCCTCTGCCCCGTCTTGAATTCTGTGCTTCTTTTAGTCTCTGAATTCATCCTGTATTTCTCTAGAATTGTGTCTGTAGCTTTACACAGCCTTCCCTTCTTTCCCAAGTCCCTGCACACAGCAGGTTTTAATAGGGTTGTTGAGAGAAGTGTGAATACAAAAGAAATCAGATCAGCACACGAAAATGAGGCTTTTGATTTGAGTTTGCACTGATGACAAGACTGCACGCGGTTCACCAAGCATCCAGTTTATGACTTTGCCTCTTACACTCCTGGTGAGTGCCTCCTGAGTAGAAATTATCCTTTGCGATTAACTTTATACAATACTTGTGCTAACACCAGGCCCACCTGAGCATTTCATAAATATTTCAGGAGGGGTGACACAGTGGTCTTCCCTAACACACTCACACAACAGTTTCAACATAATTAGGAACATTTCTGGATCTAACACAGCACTCTTACAATGTGTATGATGAAGGAAATGAATGGCTCTAATTATACCTTATTAAATCTTATTAATCCTCATTAGAACCCTATTATTCTTTATAAGTGGGTTACTGGGGAAGGGAAAAAAAAAGAAATGCTGGTCAAGTGCCGTTATAACCAATGGGAATGGGTGAATCCATTCTTACCTTGTGTGATACCAGGAGTTTTTCATATTAAACAGTACCACTTAGAATGTGGGTTTGCTGAAATGTTGAGCATAGAAGTGAATTGTGGTGTAAGAGAATAATCTTTTTAAGCCCCAGAACAAAATGTCTTTAGGAGCTCACATTTGCTATTTCAAACTATACCAGTTGCAAAGAGAAAAATATTTAATTATTGAACTTCTCTATTTTCATATTTTTTGTATGAATAGATGAGAAATTGAGAGCAAGAGAGATTAATTTGGAAGCAGAAATGTGTGAAGTCAAAGACTTTGCACAAAGAATATGCCTGATAAATGGTTAAGTGCAAAAATATGTGTTTCTGCATTTGTTTAATTCTTGATTAAAAAAAAAAAGTCACACCAAATCTCAAAAGAACCAAGTTTTGGAGATTTCATGAATTAGTAACTCATGGTGTACTCTCAACATTTATTAATATGAATTAGGAGATCAGGGCCTCCTCCTTTGGTGGAAAAATCATGGGATCAGTCAGGTGACCTTGACACCAGAGGTGGGTTCAAATTGCTTGCTGTTTCTGGGTTGGGTAAGTTATTTTGCCTGACTTTTTACCTCAAATGTCAATGACGGACTACAGTTTGTTTTATGAAGATCTTATAAACCTGGGAGAAAGTGCTTTTACGATGTACTGGGGTGAGGAATGATTAGTTTAGACATCAGGAAGCAGGACAGAAGTATAAGGAAAGGAGTCTCCAGCCTTGGCGTGCCTTCCAGGCAATGGCTGACGCACATTATAGCCCCCTCACATGGTGCTCACATTTACAAATACCAGAGGAAAAGTCCTACACAAACCTTCCAAGAACAGTCTTGCCTTTATTCAACTAATTCACCCAGTTCGTAGATTTATTTATTTATTTATTTTTTGAAGCTATAAGCACAAGATCTGGGTTTCTGGATAGGGCTGTGAAGTAAATTCCAGGGGTTCGTTATTTGAGCACTGGATGGAGGGAGTTGCCTTGAAGCAACTTATCAGCATGGCTATGCAGGGCTCACTGGCAATCAGAACCTTCCAGGAACTGACCGCGTAGGGGCCCCGGGGAAGCTCCGAATCTCTTCCCAGGGTGGTCCGCGTTGCCCTCTGACATCCAGCCCCGCTGACTGGTCCTCGGGAAGGAGGTAGTCGGGCCCCCGCCTGCAGCCAGGAACATAGCTGGGAGACTGAGCATCCGGCTCCCGCGCCGGGATCTGTGGCGGGCATGACCTTGTACGAGTCGTTTCTCTTCCGAGAGCTTCAGATTTCCCGTGTGAAGTGGACGGGCTGGAAGTTGGTCGGGGCCAGTTCCGACATCCAGGACGTTTGAATCTTGCTGGGAATCCGGGGCGGGGCTCACGAGTAAGATCTTGCAGGGGGATACCACGGCAGAGCTCGTCTACCCAGACTCAACCCCCTAGTCTGGCGCCCTAACAGTGGACGCAGGTTCCCTCATTTTTTTTTCAGTAGCCCCTTCGCCCCGGCCGCTTCCTCCTTCCACGTCTCCTTCCTCTTCCTCCAGGGCAGGCAAAGGCTCCACACCTCCCTCTTTCCCTTCCTCCTCGGCAAGCTCCCCGCATTCCCGGCGTCGTCTTCTCTTCCTCCCAGGAAATCCACCGCCCTCGGTGCACCCACCTTGGGGGCCGGGCCACGGCCCCCGAGGTGGGCGCCCCCTCCCCCGGCGGCGAGCGCCGCGGCCCCGCGGGCACCCGCCTTCCCATACCTTACATGGACAAATGCGTGCAGGCAAAGTCAGGAATTCAGGCCCCTGACGTCAGCCTCCAGCTCTCAGGGCACGGCACGGGAGACCGAGGGGAGGGGGTGGGGACGGCGGGAGGAAGGAGGGGGAAAGGCACCAACCAGCAGCCGCTCCAGCCTTGCCGAAGTTTCACTTTTTGTCTGTGGGTTCGCTCCCGGGCCCCGCGCGAGCTTTCCCGGGATAAGTAGCTTTAGCGAGCGGGGGACAGCCGGCCGCTGCAAGGTAAGGGCTGGCTGCGCGGCCCGGGGCGCGGGGCGCGGTGCGGGGCGCGGGGCCGGGCCTGGCCGGGGCTGGGGACAATGGGAGGGGGAGTGCCCGGGCACCTCCTCCTTCGCCGCTGCCTCCGCCTCCAGCCGCCGCCGCCGCCGCCGCTGCCCCGGCCGCCTCCTCCCCGAGGTATTGTTGCAAATCCTCCTTCCTTCCCCTCACCCTCCGCCCGCGGGCGCCTCGGGAACCCCCAGCCCTCCCCGGCGCGAGCGCCTCCGGGGTGGCAGGACAGCCGGGCGCAGGGCACCGAGCGCGCGCCCGGCCCGGGCCGCAGGGCCCGCGGTGCGGAAGTGCCGGCCGCGGCGCGATCACGGGGTGCACGCGTGGGGGAGGGGGACCCCGAGATTTTGGGGAAGCCTCTACCGGGGGCTGGGCGGGCTTGGAGGCCTTCCCTGCGCGCCCCCTGCCCGGGCTTTTCAGGACTCCCAGGGGGCGGGGCCACACCCAGCAGCTCTGCGCTTTCGCGGAATCACAGTTGTCACTGGGGAAGGGGCCTAGGAACCCAGGCATCAAGTTCCCCCATTTCCCAGCTGGGGCAACTGAGGCCTAGAGAGCTGAGTCTCCCCAAAGTCGCTCACTAGAGGCAGAGCCGTAACTAAAATCAATGGCTCCCGACTCCTGGTTCCTTTCCTCCAAGCAGTTCTCCAGCACTCACTGTGTGCCCCCCTGTGCTGGGTTATTGGGTCCAGAGTCATGTAGGGCCCAGACTCTGCCCTCAGGAAGCGTTCAGCAACCGAAGACCCAAACCTGACCCCAGGCAGAAGGTGCTAAGTCCTGGGTAAGGGCGCGGGGCGGGGCTCGGAGACAGGAGTTTGATCTCCTGGTCCTTCACGAGGGATCGCAGGCTTTTGAAGGATGGGGGCGGTTTTCTGAAGTCAGAGACTAGGGGACAAGGAACGAGGGCATGTGTCGTTGGGACCTGCAGAGGCAGGGAAGACTCAAGTGTGGACAGTGGAGATGAAGCGGTAACTTACTGTGCTGGGGGCACGGGGTGGGGCAGCGTGGGTACCTAAGATGGGATAATCAGTGGAACTGTGCTTGAGTGCACTTGGACAGAGGGGTGTCTTTGGGACTTTGGGGTGCTGGGGGAGCTGAAGGATGTTTCTGGCTTCCCTTCCCTTCTCAGTGATCCACTGCCTGCTCACCCTGAACACAAAATGCAAAAATTTACTTTAGCCTTTGAGCTTCTTTTCTAGTACCAGACTCATTCCCCTCTATCTTTCTGTCTCCTACCCCCCTTTCTAAATTGCTTGCTTCCCAATAAACCTCTTTCTCACTAAAGTGTTAGTGACTTAATGGCCTACCTCTGAACATTTGAACAAGAGCTTTTTAAGACAGCCTGTAAGTGGAAAGAGAAAAAGCAGCTAAAAGCCTCTTCCCTCCCGCTCCCCTTCCCTCCTTCCTCACCCTCCTTGCTGTTACAGATAGGGAAACATAAATAAAGGCCCAGAGAAGGTGGGTGCCAGTTCTAAAGCCTACAGTGAATTTTGGTAGCTGGTGGAAGGCCAGAACTCTCAGTAGGGTTCTTTGTATCCCATGACCAGCCTTCTTCCTTCAGGGTCTTTGTCTGTACCAGGGTCTGTCCAAAGGTTGCAAGGCAGTCTTCCAACCTCAGCACCCATGCATTAAAACCTAGAGTATAGATTCTAGGTAAAAAATAAGTAGTTGGGGTTAGCTGTCTGAATAGTGAGGGTGCAAACCTGGAGCCCTTGGGTCAGGCAGCCCCCCAGGGTCATGCTCCACCTACACAGTGGGTGGGCCTGGACCTGGCTTTGAGGATTGGCAGGAGGAGAAACTGCTATTGAGCTGGTTACTATGATCAGGACTGACAGAGTAGGACCCTTCTTGGAGGGACATATTCCAGTGAATAGTCAGTTCCAGACAGTGGTTGATGGGCGAGGAGGCTTCATTATGAAGGTCCTTAAAAATGCCAGGCATGGATATGACTTGAAGTCATCATTTGAGGGTTTTGAACAGGCTGGGACATGAGTGAGAGGGGAGGAATTGGCACTGGGTAATCCTCTGCCGCCCATTCCAGTGAGAGAGGCAATAATCTGGCCTAAGAATTATCAGTGAGAGTTTGCTCATTTACTCCACACATACTACTACTTACTATATGCCATTGGCAAATGTGAAAATTTTATGGCAGATTCTTTATTTTATTGAGACAGATAACTTGTATTTCATCAGAAAAAGTACACTTTTTCACATTTTATATCAGTGACATTGGGTTGTCTTATAATCACAGATGTGTCATAGTTGAGCAGATCTTTGTCCTAAGTTGATAACGGTGTATCTTACCATTGATAGCTTAGAGCTGATAAAATTTGTTAATCATACCCTTTATGAATGTACAGTGCTTTGCACTTTATAAAAGTTTCCCATCAAATATTCCATTTGAATCTCAAAAATCCCCTGAGAATTGGGCCTGGTGACCCTGTCATCTCAATTTTATTGCTTGCCTAAGGTCATCCAGTTAATTAGAAATGAACTCAAAATAACAGCCCAGAACTTTGACTCTGGGTGTTAACATGTGACTACCCTGTGGTGGAACTAGCATGGTTAATTGGGAATAGGAAGAGTCAGATTGAATTTAATTTCAGAACTATTTTGGGGGTTTTGACCAAGGGCAGAGTGTAACTCACAATGACTTGGAGGCTCTGTTAGCCCAGAGGTATAATGCATTAAACAGAAAATGGGCAGGGGGATAGAAGATGCCAGGTAACATAATAAAAACAGAGGATGGAGCACGTTGCTATTTTTACACCGAAAGGAGAGGAGCAATGGATGAGGCACATGGGTTCTGAAGCCTACCTGCTCTGAAGCAGGAACTGGCTGACCCTAGGAATACAAAGATTAGGAGCACATGGTCCCTGTTCTGGGGGAGCACCTGGGTGTGTGTGTGTGTGTGTGTGTGTGTGAGTGAGTGTCTGGTGCTGTTCTAGGGGTATGTTTTGGTTGCACTGAAGTGGGTCAACCTCAGGGAAGCTACCAGAAGGAGTGGTGCCTAAAGAGAGCCTTTAGGGCCAAATAGGAGTTGCTGAAGTGGAAAAAAGACAGAGATGAACCTGTTAGGCACATGCCAACAGATGTAGGGAAGAAGGCCTAAGTTTGAATGGCCAGCAGGAACGGAGTGGTGGGAAATGGAGAAATGGGAGGACTTTTCATTTTTTGGTAAGCAGATATAAATTTATCTTGTGGGTTGTAGGGACCATTAAAGGGTTCTCTAGAGATTCACATGAAAACAAGGCCAGGTAAGGGCTCTGGAAGCATCTGTGGGATTAGGTAATTGGGATAGTAACCACAGGAAGAAGAGTAACACATTTAGTAACTGGTTGAGTGGAGCTGGTGGGCTTCCTGGTGGCTGCCTGTAATCTGCCTGTAATGCAGGAGACCCAGGTTCAGTCCTTGGGTCAGAACAATCCCCTGGAGAAGGGAATGGCACACCACTCCAGTATTCTTGCCTGGAGAATTCCGTGGACAGAGAAGCCTGGCAGGCTACACTCCATGGGATCGTAAAGAGTCGGACATGACTGAGCGACCTTTACTACTACCGCTGAATGGAGCCGAGACTTTGATCCAGGGCAGTATTTAGGAGTCCTAGCTCAGCTTATGCATGAATGGGTGGGGACTTTTCTTGGAATTCAGCATTGGAAGGCTGCACCCAGCTGGAAGAAGTGAGTTGGAAGAGGTGAGGAAAGGGAAAGCAAAGTTGTGGTGCATGCACAAAGCTCCTATCTGGGTGGGAATTCACGGTCTTAAAGGTGTGTGTGAAGCAGAGGTGGAGAAGGGAAGAAGAAACGGAAGTGTGATGTGGGAGTCTGTTGTAGATGGCTTGGATGTGTGGAGGAAAATGGTGGTGGCTTCTTAAGGCAAGTCACAGAAATGGGAAAAGGACACTGATAAATTGATGAGGACTTCACCTCTCCTGACTTTCTACAAATAGGCTAGGTGGCTGACCATGGGTTAATGGGATTCATGCTTGGAAACTGGTAAACCACAGAACTGAGGCTAGAAAACACGTGTTTTTTAATCTTTCTTAATAATAATATATAAAATTTTTGCATACTTACTGTGTACTTACATAATTCTCATACTGATTCATCAAAGTAGGTTTTATGATTATCAATCTCATTTTGCAGATGAGTAAATGAGTGTGGCCAAATAAGATTTGTTGTTGTTTAGTTGCTAAGTTGTGTTTGACTCTTGCGACCCCATGGACTGTAGACCACCAGGCTCCTCTGTCCATGAGATTTCCCAGGCAAGAATACTGGAGGGGGTTGCCATTGCCTTCTCCAGGGGATCTTCCCAACCCCTTCTCCAGGGGATCTTCCAGTTCAACCTGGAGAGCTCAACCCTGGATTGAACTTGCTTTTTCTGCGTCTCTTGCATTAGCAGGCCTATTCTTTACCAGCGAGCCACTAGGGAAGCCAAAAGTAAGGTTACACAACCACTAAGTGAAATGGCCGAGTTTTGAACCTTTGCCTGATCTACAGCCTCTTCACCACTTTCTTCTTTTTCCACAGAAGGAAAAGTGCAAATCGTGGATGAAAAATTAATCAGTCGATCTCAGAAACGACTGGAAAATTTTATTTATTTATTTTTTTTTGAAAATTTTATTTGAGTCAAATTTGACGATTATAACTTGAAAGAGCATAAGAGAAAGTTCTGAGAACTGTTTCGCCCGGTAGAAATCCTTTGTCCATGGAATTCTCCAGGCAACAATACTTGAGTGGGTTGCCATTTCCTTCTCCAATTAGAAATCAAGGCTCAGTTTTCTAAGTTTTTTGAGACAGAGGGCTGTACGTCACATGATGTATTATCGACAGTTAATCCAGATCTAAGCATCATCCTGGTGGGTCATGTGAAACCTTACCAGATCAAGAAGGAATGTTATCTTGTAAGGAGTTGTCTCCTTGGTGCTCGGAGAATGTTGCTCTTTATGGTTGAGCACGTATTCCTGCCAGTGGGGGAGGTCTGGCTGAGGCAGAATGCAGAAGCATGGTGCACATGGGGGGAGAGAGAAGGCCAAAGGGCAGAGAAGAATTTCTATGTTTACATTTCTCTTGCCATAAAATATGAATTTTGTTTCACAAAATCACCGTCCGGGTTCTTCCTCAGATTTTCACTCAGTACTCACTTTATCGCGGCCTAAGTAGGATTATAGTTGAGAGTTTCCCTGGGCCAGCAGACTTTTCACTTCTGTGCTGATGCTGCCCCAGCCAGGGAGGCATAGAGGGTAAAAGGGCTGGGATGATGAGCTAAAGATGATGGCAGTGGTGGTGGTGGTGGGTGGGGATCAGGAGGGCTTTTGTTACTCTTTGAGCAAAGGAGGGTGTTGTTAGATCTGTGTTTCAGAGAACCCCGGTGGCAGAGTCACAGCAGGTCAGGGCCAGAGATGGGGACACCACTTAGGAGGCTGCTGAAATATTCCCGGTCGGGAAATGCCGGGCCTGCATCAAGTCAGCAAAGAGGGAAAAAGTTGTTTGCTGTTAGAATCTTATCAGGGAGCTTAGTTCCTATTCTTGTTCTTCTAATTATTTGCCAGCTTATCAGCCTTGACTGAAACAACCGTGTTATGGACACCAAAGCTTGTAGGCAGCAGAAGTGGCAGGCTGGCATGCAGCTTATGCCTTAGAAGTAAGGACTGGGGTCTTGATGGCCAGAGGGACCCTATTCCTCCTTTTGCAAGTGAGGAAACTGAGGCCCCAGGGAAAGGACGGAAGTGCTCAGCCACACCCTTGTCAGCTGAGCTGGAGCTGGGCGTGGCCCTTACTCTCTTTCCTGTCTTCTTTCTTTCTAGGGTGTTTTTGATTCTCTTTCTGCTGAGCCTGGCTGGACACATTCCTTCTCCATTCCACCCCCACCCCGCTCGCAGCCCCAGGGGCTTTGCTTGGGAGAATTTGGGAGGGAATATAACTTGGAGATCCTTGTTACTGGGCTTGAACTTTATTCTTTGTGCTTAGAAAACAGAGTGATTCAGAGAGTACAGTTTTGGTGTCCTTGTGGTTTGGGGATTTATTTTTCTGCCATTTATGCCCGTCACTTGTTTGCAAGAACCAAGCTTCTGACTCCATGATAACTTCAAGGTTCCTTGTCTGTGACTGTCACCACTCTCATTCCTTTTCTGTTTCTACTTATTTTTGCTTGCCTAAAGGTTTTCAGGCTGCCGGTATTAGATCCCTTACAGGGTAGATCCTGCTCTTTTTTCTTTCTGTCTTAAATCTGTCTATCACAGCCCATCTCATAGAACCCATTAGCATTTCACAGCCTTCGGAGCACTTTTTATATGGTGAATGTGTTTTATGGTTGTTTTTATTACTTAGCTCCCAGTTGCCATCCAAGAGATGGGTCGACAGGATCAATCTTGTCTCCCAGAGCGTGGGCAAAAGTTCAGTGGTGAAGAACCTCTGCTGGGACGCTTAAGTGGTAGTGTGAGAATCAGATCCCCAGCTAAAGCTCCTGCCCTGCTCCTTAATTCACTTTTGCTGGTGAGCAGGAGATAATTGATGTGAAAGTCCTGAGCAAGCCCTATGCTCAGGTGAGAAACTGTTATTATTTCCTAATGTGCTAATTAGTAATAGTAGTTGCTGTGTCGGTGCCTTCGGAAGGCAACTGAGAATCTGGTTGGAGGCCCCAGAGGGGTCTGAGGGTCTGGGCTTCAGATGCTATCATTTCAGCAGTACCATCACCAACTTGGTTTTGGGAGTAAGAAAACCAAGACCTGTGTTTGAGCCACTCATTAGCCCTATAATCTTAAGCAAGTTCCGGAACATCCCTGAGCCTCAGTTACCTTTGATTATAGATCGAATGATCTACCCCAATGCTAAATGGTTGTGTAGTGTGTAATGTGACTGTGAAGTGGGTGCATGGTCAGTCACTCAGTCGTGTACAACTCTTTGTGATCCCCTTGACCGTACCAGGCTCCTCTGTCCATGGAATTTTTCAGGCAAGAATTCTGGAGTGGGTTGCCCTTTTATACTCCAGGGGATCTTCCCAACCCAGGGATTGAGCCCAAGTCTCTTCTGTCTCCTGCACTGGTAGGTGGATTCTTGATACATGTGGCTAATTTTTGGTGCCCATTGAAGTGTCTAGCCCACAGGAATGGTACCTTGTCCTCCTCAAGCAGACTATGGGATTTAGACTCAGGAGGCTGCAAGTTCAAGTCTTAGCTGTGCTACTTAATGGAGGGTGATCCCTGGGGAAGTGACAGGCGATTTGGTGTACTGACTTACTCATTTTTGGACATCTTGTTCATGAGGGTACCACTGTTGACAAATGTCAGGTTGCAGAGTGGGGTGAGTGCCACAGACATTCACAGGCACTTCCAAGCTGCACAGAGAGATGGTTTGTCACCAGTGAATGGTTGTCCAGTGTCTCTTCTTCTCCATTGTGACCATCCCAGTCTCTCTCGCTTTTTAAATCTATTTCTATTTAATTTTTTTAATTTGAGAAAAATCAGGGGCTTTCCTGATGGCTCATCAGGTGAAGAACCCTCCTGCAATGCAGGAGACTCAGGACACTCCAGTTGGATTCCTGGATTGGGAAGATCCCCTGGAGAAGAAAATGGCAACCTGCTGCAGTATTCTTGCCTGGGAAATCCCGTGGACAGAGGAGCCTGGTGGGCTACAGTCCAAAGGGTCACAAAGACACAACTGAGCACGCCCAAGTATCATGAGCTGATACCTGTTGCTTTGCGGAAGGGGATCACTTAGGAGCTCTCGGTGGGGCAGGTCCACTTTGTCTTCACCATCACAGACTTCTGGCAGCATGGGATGGCAGTTTCTGCAAATCTGGGCGGTAGGCGTGATTTGGATGACCCAGGCGTTCTCCCTGATGGTGGTCCACACATAGGTGGCCTGCTTTCCCGGGCCAATCTTGCTTCATCACCGCCGTGACCCCTTGGCCGTCTGCTGCCGGCTTCACATCCAGTCTTTTGGTGAAAGAGTCTGTTACCGCGGAAGCAGTTGCGGGCCTGTAGGTTCCTGGGTTTGGCTCTGCGCATCTACTTGTTTTTCTCGAGGGAGAAGCTGGAACATGACCAGCCTCCTGACCAACCATTGCATATGTGCGGCAGCTTCTCTTCTGGGGACGGAGACCGAGGCCCCGCCGGGGTCCGGGCCTCTGTTGGGTTTGGTTTGTGCGGTGTTTCTTCTCTGCTCCTCCTGCAGGCATTGCTCTTGTCCATCCTCTCATCAAAGCCCCCTGTAGTTCACAGGGTAGGCTGGTGCTGAGGGCCCGTTGCAGGCCGTCCTCAGAAACTTGTGTGGGAACCTCTCATGGGGCAGGTAAGCAAGAGGGGCGTGACAGGGCAGGGTTGTTTCCCTCAGGTTCACCTGAATCCAGAAGTGTGCTTTGGCCTCCTTCCATCCCCACTGTGGGCACTGTTCCCGACATAGCCACGGTCAGCGTTCCTCAGTCACTCAGGCCATCAACCAACAGCTCTGTTGCCACGGTGCCCAGAGCTCCAGTGGGGAGAGGTACCTACCCCATTCGCAGATGGTTGTGGGCATGTGTACTGCCCATTCCTTGGCATTTTAGGAGCCTACTTTATTGTTTGTTTGTTTTAACGAGTTATTTGGCTGCACTGGCCCTTAGTTTTGGCAGGTAGGATCTTTGATCTTCATCACAGCATGTGGAATCTTTAGTTTTGACATGCAAACTCTTACTTGCAGCATGTAGGATCTAGTTCCCTGACCAGGGATCTAACCCGGGTACCCTGCATTGGGAATGCTGACTCTTAGCCACTGGACCACCAAGGAAGTTCCTAGGAGACCACTTTTTGAACTCTAAGGGAATCCTGCCTTTAATATTAGTTTCCTGTCTGTAAAAAGGACTGTAGCAACAGTGCTTGCTTCAGAGGTAGAGGGACCATACTTTCTGGTTTTCCCAGGACCTCCCTGGTATGCCTGTATCCTGGTGTACTAAGAGTATTTCACTTTCAGAGGTGTTCTGATTGAAGGTTGTTAGTACTGAGTTAGGGGTGTATAAGTAGTATGTATAAGGGTAGGCCTAAAGTAAAACGCCAAGAAATGTTTTTGTCAGAAGAGATGCTGTGTGCTCAAGAAATGTTTGTTCAGTGAAATAGTTTTATAAAGGTTAAGTTTGAGGGTATTTGAAGGGAAAGTCTAACTTGTAGGCAGTTCGAGTTTATTAAGGTTGATAAAAATGTGTTAATACCTGTTTAGAATATAAGGAAGTGCCAGGAGAGTGGTATGGATGGACTATTGCAGGTCTCTGGAAGGTGTGCAACAGCTTGTTGGAAGGCCTGGGCCTTGGGTTAAACATTGAGGGACAGAAAGGTTTAGTCCAAGATTCCATGGGGCAGCTAAAATTGCTCTGGCTACTTACAGTTAAGAAATAAGATCGAATCTCTGTCCATGTGTGTATTTTATTTATTTTTTGTTTTTGGCCATGCCACTCCAGGGATCTTAGTTCCCTGATCATGAATCAAACATAGAGCCCCTGCAGTGGAAGCTTGAAGTCCTAACCATGGGATCTCCAGCGAATTCCCCATATATGTATTTTAGCTGGTTTTTTTAATCTATTATTTTCCATCCAGTAGCCCACCTTCATGAAGATCTGTAGCTGTAAATAACTGTGAAAGCCTAGTGCGGTACCAAGTGCTGTGCCAAGAGGTCATGAGAGTAACCTATACTTATGCTTCTAATGAATTTCCAGAGAAAATGCTTCTTGTTTAATTCCCAGGAAGAAAACAAAAACCTGAAAAACAGTTGGCTCCTAGAGCTGCTGTCTTGTTTGGTATGACAACCAGTCATTTTCAGGAACTGGAAGAGGGAGTTGCTACCCAAGGGCAGGGTGTGCCCTGACGCGTGGGAAAGGCAAACTGTGCAGTGACCTGGAGGGTAAGGAGACCTTTTCTTAGAACGAGGTGAAAGTCAGGTCAGTTTTCCTGTATTCTGGTTGTTTCCAAACTGGATTTCTCTTCTTGGCCGCAGTAATTTCCCTTGGAGATTAGGAGGGTGCCAGTAATGACAGCTGGATGGGACCCTCAAGATCCCTCTGTCCATTGCTTTGATGCATTTGTGTGTTCATTCATTCCACACCAGATGCCAGGTGTACCTGTTTGAATGCGTGAAACTCTAGTCTGGGTTTAGGGGATGGAAACATGAATGCTCTGCCACCCCTGTCTGCAGAACTCAAGAGAGGACGTAAAAGAATCTGCAGAAAATATCTGGTGGCTCTAATTGAGCGGTGACTAACTCTGGGGACTCTGGGGAAACTTCACAGATAAAAAGAGTGTTGTTTGATGGAGCCTTCAAGGATGAATGGGGATTTGTCTAGTGAGATAGAGGAGGAGAGGATCATTGAGCAAGAGAAATGACGTGAGTAGGTGAGAAAGTGCATGTGCCGTACTGTGTGCTAAGTTGCTTCCGTGGTGTCTGACTCTTTGCGACCCCATGGACTGTAGCCCGCCAGGTTCCTCTGTTCATGAGATTCTCCCGGCAAGAGTACTGAAGAGGGTTGTCACGCCCTCCTCCTGGGGATCTTCCTGACCCAAGGATTGAACTCACGTCTCTTACGTCTCCTGCATTGGCAGGCTGGCTCTTTCCCACTAGTGCCACCTGGGAAGCCAAAGCGCATGGCACCTTGGAAATTGGATTCATTGGGGATGGACTGCAGAGTAGGAAGGCCATGGAGATGAGGGTGCAGGGGTGGGCTTAGGTTGAGAAAGGTCTTGATTGCTGATTGAGGACTTAAGACTGTGCTATGAAAGGAGCATCACCTTGGGAAAGGAGGTGATTAGGTCTGTGTTTTAGGAAAGTGATGGGTTATGGATGGTTAAAGGGGGTGGTTAAAGGGGACTTCCTTGCTAGCTCAGATGATAAAGAATCTGCTTGCAGTGCAGAAGACCCGGGTTCAATCCCTTGGTCAGGAAGAACCCCCAGAGGAGGAAATGGCAACCCACTCCAGTACTCTTGCCGGGAGAATCCCAAGGACAGAGGAGCCTGGTGGGCTACATCCAGGGGGTCACGAAGAGTTGGACTTGACTGAGTGACTAACACCTTCACTTTCGCTTTCGAAAGGGATGGTAGTGGAGATGGTGAGATGTGTGGTCATGGTCTAGTCCCAAGGTACAAGCTGAAAAGGAGTTGAGACAGTGGATATGAGGGACAGTTCACAGGTGGAAATAGAGGTCACCCAATCTCCTCACTTATACAAGAGGAACCTCAGGTCCTGAGCAGGTAACACGTAAAGAGTCCACAGCCCTGGTTCCATCATAACCCTATGAGTAATCCTTCCTCTGCCCAGTGTCTTTAGAAGGGTGACAGATACTTAGTGGCTGGGATCACCATTTGTTAAGAGGAGAATCTCTGTCACTTTTTATCTTCTAAGAATTCTATGAAATCTTTTCTTTTTTTTTTTTTTTAATGTTTATTTATTTGGTTGCACTGGTCTTAGTTGTGGTATGTGAACTCCTTGTTGTGGCATGTGGGATCTAGTTTTCTGACCAGGGATCAAATCTGGGCCCCCTGCATTGGGGAGCTTGGTGTCTTTGCCATTGGACCACCAGGAAGTCCTGGAACTTCCTAATTTTGAAAGAAATCGGCTCCTTTTATTTATTTATTTTTTTGGCTCCTTTTAGAGTTACTGACTCTTTGATCACTGGAGATACTCAAGCAGTGACTGATTGGGATGTTACAGTGGAAATCAGGCACTGTTTGAAGACTTGGTGCAGAATATATTTAGTTAGTTAGTGGTAGTCACTCAGTCGTGTCTGACTCTTTGTGACTGCAGGGACTGTAGCCTTCCAGGCTCGTCTGTCCATGGGATTTTCCAGATAAGATACTGGAGTGGGTTGTCAGGGTTCGAACATGGGTCTCCCGCATTGCAGGCAGATTCTTTACTGTCTGAGCCACCAGGGAAGTCCCTTTGAGGTCTGTTAGATCTGACTTTTTTCTGAAGCACTTCCTTCTTCCCAGCTTCCCTCCTTTCCTTTCTTCCCTTCTTGTAAAAGAAATTTAACAATCTTACCTGACTTACCTCTGTCCATTTGGCTCCTCAGGATCATTTTAGTCAAATTGGACAAAAGGCAGAGACAGTTAAAAATGGATGATTAGGGACTTCATGATGGTGGTGCAAGGGATAAGAATTCACCTGCTAAATGCAGAGGACATGGATTTGATCCTCGGTCCTGGAAGATTTCACAAGCCACGGAGCAACTAAGCCCATGCGCTACAACTACTGAACCCTAGTTGTAAAGGCTGTGAGCCACAACTATGGAAGCCTGTGTGCCTGAAGCCTGTGCTCTGCAATAAGAGAAGACACCACAATAAGAAGCCGTGCACTCCAGAGAGGAGTAACCTCCGCTTGCCACAACTAGAGAAAGTCTTGAGCACCAACGAAGACTCAGTGCAACCATAAATAAAATAAATTAATTAAATACAAATTGCTAAGACAGTAAATCTTAAAAGTTCTTACCACAAGAAAAAAAATCATAATCCTGTATATTAACTAGACATATTATGGTGAGCATTAAAATAAAAAATTAGGTGATTAGGCACTAAGAATGGTGGGCCATAGTTCATGCAGAGTAGCAAGGGAATAACCATTTGGGTGCCAGTAAGTTAATACTCACCAGGCCTGGGGAAGTGGCCTAAGCCAGCCTGCATGATCCTGATCAAAATGAAATCTACCATACAGTTAATGATGCCAGCTGTCATTTTTATAGTTCCTGTTGTTGAGTCAGTAAGTCATGTCCAACTCTTTTGTGACCCAATGGACTATAGCCCACCAGGCTCCTCTGTTCATGAAATTTCCCAGGCAAGAATACTAGAGTGGGTTGCCATTTCCTTCTCCAGGGATCTTCCTGACCCAGGGATCTTTTGCATTGGCAGGCGAATTCTTTACCACTGAACCACCTGAGTGCTTTACAGTTTATGATGTGTTTTCCTACAAACTACAGGTAAATCCTTACCATAGTCCTGTAAGTAGTTACTATTATTGTTCAAGTTTTACTGATCAAGAATGTGAGGCTTCTTAATTAAATGACTTGCTCAGGACCAAAACTAGTTGGATATTGAATCCTGACTTCAGCTTTAGTTTTCTGTTTGCACAATTTCAGATTCCTCCTGTCCCCAGGCTGTGCAGATCCCAGGGACAGACTCTAGCTTTTATTCCTATTGATATCCTTAAATCCGTTGTGGATTCTGATATGTGGCAAGGATTTAATAAATGTTTGTTGAACGATCATGTGAATGAATAATATAAATGAAGTAATAAATGACAACTTGAATTCTAAGAATATCTTTAGTAGCAATAAAAATCTAATTGAGCTCCCCTAAACATTAATTTGTTATCAAAAGACAATGAGAAAGAACTCATTTAGAATACATTTACTGAAATTCATTAAGAAAAAAAAAAAGACACACCAAAAAAAAAAAACCCTCACCAAATTCTTACCTGAATACCTCTGTCAGATCTCTTAGGGACCTATAACTCTGATCTTGACCCCCTGAAAGGGCCTGTCTACTTCTCTGTATGTGTACAGTGTTTCCTTCCACTTAATATTATTCTAAGAAATGCTCTTCCTTCCTTTGGCCTGGTCTTTATATTTATCTTTTATATAACTCAAGATTTGTCGAATTGATATTACCTGTGTGGGCACTGGGCTACCGTGTTGGCCCAGCAGTAAAAAAAAATCCACCTACAATGCAGGAACTGTGGGTTTGATCCCTGGGCAGGGAAGATCCCCTGGAGAAGGAAATGACAAGCTACTCCAGTATTCTTTCCTGGAGAATTCCATGGACAGAGCAGCCTGGTGGGCTATCATCTGTGGGGATGCAAAAGAATTGGACACAACTTGGCAACTAAACAGCAGTATGTAAGTGATATATAAGTGATATGTGGGCATCAGGATAGTTTTCAGATTTTAAAATAATACAATTCATTAAGTTAAAACATGCAGTGTAAGCATCAGTGGATAATTTTTACTTCTAAATTATTTCTTGAAGACAATGGTTTCTTTGGCACTTCCACTTTCCTTTAAACTGGTTGCTATCTTGTCTCCTGTATTGTGTGGTTATGTGACTCTGTATCTTATCTCCGCAGGAATGTAGGAGAAAATGCAAGTGTGGCTGGGGAGTCAGACAGGTTTGGGTTCAAATTATGGCACTGCCTCTTGTCATATAATCTTATACTGGTTACTTAGCCTTCCTGAACCTCCAAGTACTTCTCTGTGAAAGGGAGTAATAGTTCCTTCCATGTAATGTGACTGTGGAAGGGATTCTCTGGTCAGTGTCGGAAGGCACTAAAGTCTGCCATGTAGTCTGCTGAAAAACACTGTCCTCTCTGTTCCCCACCAGATGATAAGACAGCCAAGATCTTTCTCTTATATTTCCCCATAGAGTATGACCCATAGCAAGTAGACCTTAAATACATGTTTATCAGCTGGCTAAAGAACTTTTAAGTTCTTTCAAAAAAGAATTATGGGCACAACTACTGAATAGTTTTATTGCTTTTCATACAACTTGCCATTCAACCTGTAGAAAGATTGAACTGATTTAAAGAGTCATTAGCAGTGGACGAATCTACTGGTTTTTTAGTGTCTTCCCTAGAATTTAATTTTATAACTTGCATTTGTCTGCTAAATTAATAAGAAATCATATTTTGTTATTGTTGCACTTTGTATTCCTTTAATTACTAAGAATAATTTCCCAAGAAGTGGTTTAGAGTTTATATGTTCTCTTGTGTGAATTGTCAAATGGCAATACTTAAAAATGGTCTGGGTTGGAGAAGCTCCATATGAAAGGGCTAAAAATGTTTAGTGTCTTGAGTTACCTAAACTTGAGCACCTACTATGTGGCAAGCACTCTTTTAGGGGCTATGCCTACCATAGAGGAAAAAAAAAAAATAAGTGAATAAAGTCAGTAGCCTCCACTCCAAGCTCCTCATGTCATGTAGGTGGTGGCTGAGATCTAGAAAAAAAACTACTGAAATCATTCAGCTTGTTCAGTAGCAGAACCAGCCGTTTATTTGAACAATAATTGTAATTTTGTATGTTTTCAAATGCTATTGGTAGCCTTTTAAGCTATGGAAACATCCTGGAAATTGCAGAATTGTGATATTTAGACAACACCTGCAAACTATATCCACATTGAGAAAGCAGAGTACTGGTTTTTGGTTAAGAAAGTATGATCACCCAGTTCTTCAGTCTCATATGTAACTCCTTCCTACAGCTCTTTACCGCTTATATTTACATGCATTCTTAAATGAATAAACTTGTTTTTAAAATAGGGCTAGAAGATAAACTTACCCCACCTAAGCTGTTTAGACCAACTGTGAACCTTTCTGGACATGTTTATGGTAAATGAGAAGAGGTGACATATTTCTCTATTAAATAAAATAGTCAATTTAGTTTTAATAAGGCAGTTATCGTCAGGTGATAAAAATTCAACTAACTTGCCATAACTATCTTGTTTAAAGTAAATTAAGAGCCTCATATTCCTCACTTACTGGGTAAAATTTAATAGAACTTCACTTAAGCATTTATTGCTTATTTAATTCAAAATTAAGTTAATCACCACAGTTGGTAACAACCACTGAGTATTTAATTAACATTCAGCAAACTATCTTATTAAGTCTAAATTAGATACAGACAGGTCTTGTTTATCCCCATCAGTTTGCAAACACCATTTCCCTAGCTCTCACCCCAAAGGGCCTTTAGTTTTCCCATGGCTTTCTTCTTCTGACTTGTCATCTTCATTTTCACCTGCTTGACACCCAACTTGGGTGAAGGAGGAGGAAAAGAGGTAGGAGTCTACTGTGTTACGGGAATTTCTGGCTTGGGGGCACAGCTGAGAAATTTTTCTGTTCCATTCCATTCTTCAAGAATTGTTGAGCACATTCTCTGTGTAAGACATTCTTTTGAACACTTGGGAAGATATGGAGGAGGTCATGTTGACATATTTGGTTTTATGTTGTCATCTTAGAAATGGAATGATGGGATTTAGTACATTCATTTAGCATGTATTTTTTGGCCTACAGCTTGTAAGGCACTCTGCAGGGTGTCAGAGATACCATAATGATTTGGACAAGGTCCTTGCTGTTAAGAAAGACATGTAGTCTAGTTTGAGAGGAGCGGTGGTGGAGATATTGGATAAGATGCTGCTTTAGAAGCACTGAGGTCCCTTAGTGTTCTGTGAGGAAGGATCCTGTAGCTAAGAAAGTTTGGAAAATTCCAGACAAGTTAAGCAAAATCAAATGGGTATCTTTACTGTGGGACTTATCTGAGTCTTTAGGAAACTAATGTGCACTGTAACCTTTCAAGAGGTTTGTTCTCAAAGTTTTAGATCCTAGACTCTATATCATCAACCTTTTTTGCCCTCTCAGAATGTTTCTTGGTTTTAGTCTTTCATTGTGCTTTGGGAAAAACCACTGTGAGCCCTGGATCCTGTCTCTTGGCGTCTCAGCCTAGCAGGCAGACACCCTGGTAATACATGGGTATACAGGGTTGGAAGTTCTAATTTGTAAGAAAGATGTACAGGAAAAGTGGGTGATTTTAGACTCTTGGTGGGGTTGAAGGTGTGAAATTCAAAGCTGACTTCTCTGGTAGAGAGCTGGACTTGTGAGAGAGACACAATTTGTAATCAGCAGAGAGGCCCGGAGGATTGCCAAAGAGTCTTCAGGAACAGAACCGTGAAATTCTGACACAGCTGATTTGATCACGACATCCCAGCACATGGATCCAACTTAGACCAGTTTTGTTAAATAGCCTAAATCTGGAGAGGTAAGAGGCGGCAGCCTTTGGGGTGCAGAATGCTCTGCTTTAGGCCTTGTTTTAGTTGAGCGACTGCACGTCTGCAGGAGGGGTCCCTTCTGCGAGGCATCCTGACGCCATGTCTGGGGCAGAACCTTTGTCCTGTGAAGAGTGAGTCTCGGCCCCCTCCGTCTGGCAGGTCCAGTTTCCATTTGCCTCATCACATCCCACTTTATCCACCTTTCCTTTCTCCTTAGCATCCCTTCTTCTGATGAGTCACCTTTTCTGCATTTCTCACTCTCATCCATCTGTATCATCCTTTCCCTCTGAGGCAAGTACCCTTTATGTTCTTCCTGACAAGTACTTTACTTCACTGAAAATAGTGCTACCAATTTCCTCCTCTCCAGGAGCAACCAGCAGATGGAACCTGCTGGATGGGATGGAGGGTAGTCTACAGATCTGGTCCTCCATACAGGGGAGATTTGCCCCCAGGCTGGGTTCCTTCAGTACCTACCTTATTAACTGTGTCTGTATGGAAGGCAGCATAGACACAGGAATGGAAGCTCGAGGTACTGTTTCTGGGCATGAGTTTTCCCCAGTCTGAGCCTCAGTTTACTACCCATCTGTGAAATGCTCAGGTAGGCTAGGTCCCCAGTCTGAGCCTCAGTTTACCCATCTGTGAAATGCTCAGGTAGGCTAGGTCTCTTCTTCCAGTCCTTTCAACTAAACATGTTGAGTGTTAGCATTTGGTAAGTCAACATTCACTGGAGTCGGTCTGGGCTGTTTGATGAGACATATATCTCTAAGCCTACCGATGTGAGGATATGGGCAGTGGGCAGAGTTCCCTGTCCACACATGGGAGGTGTGGTTCTCCTACGTGCAGCCTCCTACTGGACTCATTTTCCTTATATTGCCTGTTATTTTTTAGTCTATTTCCTCCTCCTCTGCTTTCAGGCTTATCTATTCTTTGCCAACACACTTCGTGCTGTAAATGCTTCTCTTCTATTGCCCAGCCGGATAGCTCCCTGTCTCCTTTTTCCCTTTTGGCTCTGCCCATGAAGGGTGTCCGCTCTGGAACTTTCTCAAGACAGATGGCTACCATGGTGGGGCAGATCGGGGAATGGCGGTCCTGGCCAGTTGCAGATCCTTCCAGGAGACTGTTCTTCAGAACCATTTCTTTACTGGATAAATATTCTTCAATGAATGAGACCAAGTCTTGCCCTGGGGGAGCCCACAACGGAACTGAGAAGCTTTTTGACTTCTTGACACCTGGGGGAAACCACAGCCAGTGAGGAACATTATTCATTGTAGAGGAAGGATTTTTGCCTTCTAGAATTGGGCAGTGCCCTGTTAGGTTCTCGGCATGAATTCTTAAGCATCTAGGAAAACTAATCACTTGGAAAGCTGAAGCTTGTTTTGCCGACCTTGAAAAGGCAGCTTGCATGTTTCATTTCACCACCTACCTGGACAGACACTTTAGGGATGAAAATGTCAGCAGGCAGCTTGGCACGTGGCACACCAGAGGCCATAATATTGGCTGGTGGTGCATCCTATCAAGGTTGACGTGTCAGCGCATACAGGATACTGCATAGACCCAGTGACCTCGTTGACATGTGAAGTTGCCATTGGAAATGGCAGTCAAGTTTGGTTCTGCTCCAAGAAAGACTTTCCAAAGTTAGGAGTTAACCTTGTGAATCCTTTGACTTCTTTGTATTAAACACAGTTCTCATCTCTTGGTCTTTGTGATTAGTTGTTTGGATTTCCCCAGTTATATAGGCCTACCTGAAAAATATAGAAGCATTTTGAAAGTTTTGATATATGTAACATTTGAGAGCATGGGTTTTGGAGCTAGGCTGCGTCCTGGCTCCACCATTATTAACCTGACCTACTACCCAGTCTCTTTAGACTTTTACTTTTGTTACCTCATCCTCAGAATGGGGAGAAGAAAATTACCTGTCTTCTAGTTGTGAGGATTAAATGAACTATGTGAAATGCTTAGAACCGAGCCTGACACATGCCAAGTAACCATTAAATATTATCTGCTGTTGTATGTGTTATAAAGTCAGAAAATTGTGGTTTGGAGAAGATGTTACAGGTGAATGAGGTTTTGTGTTTTCTCTCAGTGTTTTTTAGTTTTTTTTTTTTTTTTGTCTTTTTAAATAAACTTTTCGTTTTGGAATAGTTTTAGCTTTACATAATAGTTGTAAAAATTGTACAGAGAATTTCCATCTATCCTTCACTCAGTTTCTCTCATTTTTGACATCTTACAATAGCATACTGTGTGTGTGCTCAGTCTTGTCCAACTCCTTGAGACCCTATGGACTGTAGCCCGCCAGGCTCCTCTGTCCATGGGATTCTCCAGGCAAGAATACTGGAGTGGGTTGCCGTGCCCTCCTCCAGGGGATCTTCCCCACCCAGGGATCGAACCCATGTCTCCTATGTCTCCTGCATTGGCAAGCAGATTCTTATCACTGTGCTACCACATTAGCATAGTACATTTGTCAAAACTAAGAAACAGACGTTGGCATATGACTGTTAACGAAACTGGACTCTATTTAAATTTCACTAATGTCTTTTTTCTTTCTTTCACGATACACCTCAGGGTACCACATTATACTTATTTGATATTTCGCCACCCTCAGGTGGCTTTACAAGTTTTTTTTTTTAATAGCTAAGGAGGAATTCTTTACACAAAAGCGTACTACAACATGTAATGCTGAACCAATAAACTGGAGCAGCTGTGTTTGAAATGGTGTGGGACAGGACCGACTTTCTTGCCCTTCCCTACTTTTTCTATTTGAACAGGCTCTGGTAAAGTAAGGCTTAAATATCATCATAATACAGTCTCTTTGTTTCCAGGGAAGAGACTGAGGCCCCAGAATGGGGAGTGATGATCCTAGGTGAAGCTGGAAGCTGAGTGAGGGTCAAAAAAAGGATTGTGGAAATACCCCAGTCTTGTCCCTGTTGTTGAATGGACGAATGAACAACAGTTAGGGACTCTGGAAGATCTGGGTTTGGATTCAGGCTCTTCCACCATATGCCTCAATTTTCTTATCTGTAAAGTAGGTTCAGTGGTCAGTGATACCTCAAACAGTACTTGATACTCACAAAGTACCACCATTTACCTTATGAAAGTTGAGTAAGCAAAGATGCTTACTTTTAGCATAGCCTGAAACATTGTAGGTTCTCAATAAATATTAAAAAAAAAAAAAAGAAGAAGACTTGAAAATTAGAAAACTTTACCCTTAGAACTAATTTCAAGAAGGTGGGGACAAATTGATGTGAAACAAAAACCGGTCATTCATAAGGAAATCTGCGATACTCAGAAGTGGAACCAGTGTTTGAGTTTTTGATAAGCGGGATATACTGTCTGTTTTTATTCTTGGAGGCTTTTATCATACAATACTACATTATGTTGCAGTCTGATTTTCACACAAATTGGATCCCAAAACCTCTTACAGGAATTAAAAATACAAACTCGTGGGCAGTATGTGTTTTATAAATTACAGAAAACAGTAGTGTAGCGACATGGCGTAGTAAGTACAGTGGAGCCTGCGGCAGGCAGTGGTACCCAGGAGGAAGACAAGGATGTGGTAGCTGAGACGGCATAGGAGGCAGGAAGCGGGAGGACGTGAGGAGGTGTCCCGCATCGTACTCAGTGTCAGGAGAGATGGAGGGAGGCCACCTCCAGCGGGGAGGCTTGGTGGAAAAGCTGAGGGTCGTCAAGGCACTGGCAGAATCCTGGAGAAATCAACCTTTTGATAGCCTTAAAAGATTTTTAAAATTTTAGATTTGTTAAAAGTAGTTTTAGACTCAGCAAAACTGAGAGGGAGGTACAGAGATTTCTCACATGTCGCCTGTCCCCCACACAGGCAAAGACTCCCCCACTGTCAACATCTCCCGGAGTGGTTTGTTTGTTGCAGTTGGTGAAGCCATATATCAGTATCACCCACAGTCCGTAGTTCACATTAGGGTTTACTCTCAGTGTGGTATATTCTATGGGTTTAGACAAGTGTATAGTGACATGTGTTCATCATTATATCATACAGAGTATTTCACTGCCTTAAAAATCCTGTTGTCTGCCTATTCATACCTACCTCTCACCCCCAAATCTGGCAGCCACTGATCTTTTTACTGTCTCCACATATATCCTTTTCATCCTGCCATTTTTGGTTTTGTTGAATGGTAACCAACCGACTTTTAGAAACTGACCTCCATTGCTTTCCCTCATTCTTGCTTTGTCACAGCATTTTCTCAATCTGGGTTGCTGTTCTCTACCATCATCGCCTGTTTGAATCCAAATTTATCTTCAGGGCCAGCACTTCCTCCATGAAGCAGGCCTTGATTTCCACCCTTGGTCCTAAGCAGGAAATAATCCCTTCCTCTTATGGTCTCCATGTCCCTCTAATCTGGACTGAGTGCAGGGCACTGAGCACTTTTTACCTTCTATTGTAGTTATCTGTGTCCCTAGCTTATTTAGGAGTCTTTAACTTCTTTAGACATTCATTCTTATCTAGAATCTGACAGACATATTGCAAATGCTTGTTGAATGAACGGATGGATGGATGGATGGACAGGTTTGACATCATTCATACTACTCAAACTTAATTCCTTTAAGGTAGGGATTTAACCCGCTAATCTCTATATCTCCTCAGTATTAGCACTGAGAAGGTGCCTGCTATTTGTTCGTTCATTCATTCCACAATAGACTTTCAGGCACTACTTCAGGAATGAAGTGATGGATAGTCCATTTGTTGATCGTCTACACAGAGAATATTCTTTGGAATATGTTTTCATTCTTGTAAGGTTGATCTGGGATTTATTTTTTCTTTTGACACAGAAGAACCAAGCAAGAAATGTTTTGTTTCATCTGCATGTGTCAAAGCAAATGCTCTCTAATTCCTTCAGCTGACTTGGTAGTAAAGAGATACTGCTGGGCTGAGAAAGGCACCAGGGTCTAAGGCAGTCCCTTACTGATTTCCTCAGGGATCAGTCCTCTTCCCAGTGTTTTGAAAGGTAGTGCCAATATTCCACAGTGATCATGGTTGGGCTTCCTTGGTAATGTCTCTACTCTTATTTTCTGAATATAGTGACAGGATACATGCTGCTGAGGTGGTCAACGGGAAGAAGAAGTACAGTGAACTGTCTGTTTCTTCGGGCCTTCTGTATTAATCACAGGAGGAGGTGTCAGACTGAAGTTCATGTCAGATCCAAATTAGAATGGCAAATTGAGAGGACCTTGATGATGCTGAACTGAGGAAGTTTAAGGTTCTCAGAGTGGTTAGGGCTGGAAGAATCAGGGAGGTCATCTAATCTAGTGGTTCTCAGACTTGAAGGGGCACTAGAGTCTCCCTGAAGGGTTTTCTGGACCCCATCCCAGAGCTTCTGATGTAGTTGATTGTGAGTTTGTACTTCCACAAGCTCATTGGTGTGCCAATGTTGATGACTTAGTTGATGACCCCTGACTTAGTCCCACAGCTGGGCTGTTGAGTTTTTATAGATGGGGAGAGGACACACAGAGATAGGTGGAAAGGACTGTTCTAGAGTCACACAGATATCAGGAGTGAAGTTGGAGTCAAAACCAGGAATCCTGGCTTGAAGTTATTTCCATACTGTCACCAGAACAATATTATTTTTAGGTCCAGGAACATTATTATTTTTAGTTCTACTACAGAATGATGACAGATTTCACCAGCTTTGCCTGATTTGGTCACAAATTTATTTTTGAGAGCCTTTCATTTAGCTGTCTCCACCCTACATTTTCTTATTCAGTTAATCCACAGTTTTGACAACAGCTCTGCACTAGGAATTGCACTTGAACCCAAGGTGGTATTATAGCATGGTAGTCTGAAAGCGTGGGTCTCAGGAAGTTTGACCTTGAGTAAATGGCTTTTTCATTTTTTCATCTGAAAACAAGAATAGTAACACCTCCTAGGACAGCAGGTAGAGTGCCGAGATTGTACCTGGCCCTCACTCCTTGACCGGTAGGCCTGTTGCAATCATTGTTAAGCTGGGTAGGATGTGGTCCCCACCCTCTCATGCATAGGTGACTTACTGAGTGCTACAATTGAGAGACAGTGGGAATTAGGCGAACAAACATGTGACTTGGAATTAGGAGGGCTGAGTTCTAGTCCCAGCCACTTACTAGCTGTGTGATCTTGTGCAAGTCACTTGACTTAACTGAGCTATAATTTGAAGCAGGTCCTTGATGGCTCAGTGGGTGAAGAATCCACCTGCAATGCAGGAGACAGAGGAGGCACAGGTTCAATCCCTGGGTCAGGAATCAATTCCGGAGAAGGAAATGGCAGCCCACTCCAGTATTCTTGCCTGAAAAATCTCATAAACAGAGGAGTGTGGCAGGCTACAGTCCATAGGGTTGCAAAGAGTTGGACATGACTGAGTGACTAAGCACAGCACATGCAGGCTTAGTTTACACTGTGTGTGTGTGTGTGTGTGTGTGTGTGTAGCAAGGGACATGTTTCAACTCTCTGTCCACTGTCTGCCATTCCCAGGACAGGGCAGAAAAGTTGAATAAGGTACCCTCTCAGCTGTCTGCAAGGTTGTGGTCAACACAGGAAACAGACATGCAAACCAGATTGGTGCGGCAGGAGGAGCAGCTCTGTGAGCGTGTGTGTACAAGACCTGGAGGAGGTGTCCTGGCAGCAGGGCGATGGAGGGCTCGTCAGGGCTGCAGATCAGTGGTCCTGCAGACATGCAGACATGTTTGGCCCCCCAGAAGGGAAATGAGATATTGAGGGCATTGAGGCTCTGCAGAGCCACAGTCCTCCACATTCTCTGTTAATCTGAGCAGCTTGCTCAGCCCCAGGGCTTTTGAATTTGCCATCCTCAAAGGCTGTGCAGACTCTTCCACAGTGGCCTCCTCTTGCACGACCTCTCTGTCTGGGTCATCTGTGAACCTCTTCCAGGCAGCCCCCCACAGGGAACCCTGTGGATTTCCTCCCAGACTCCTATCTCACCTTTGCAACTCACTTCCTGCCTGGACCCCAGGGCCCCTGGAGGCTGAGAGGGCTGGCCAGACTGGTCTCTCTCCCCTGGCTTCCCCTGTGATTCCTGAGTCCCGGCCCTTCTGTGGTGTCCATGGCTGGGACACACTTGCTCAGTGCATGCTCTGGACTTCCAAATTCCTCCCTTGCTCTCATATTTCCATTTAAAGCCCTTGTGAGTGGGTCTGAGTGTCTCCTGCCAGCACCGTTCCTTCGCGTTTCCTGGAACCCCATTTCTCATCCTGCTGGGAAGCCAGCCTTGAGAAGGACTTGAGCACAGCCTCTCTGCAGCCTCTTCTCTTTCTCTAAGATCACGACTTCTGGCTGAAGAGGGGAACAGCACTTCTTGGCCCTGCTCACCTCATCTTCCTTGTTCCCTCCGGTGAGGCTTTCTTCCTCTTTATCCTTGTCCACTTAGCCTCCTGCCTTGGGTCCGCTGGACAGAATGGCATCTTTTCCTTTGCCCGGCATCTGTGCCTTACTCAGAAGTAACTTGTGAAGCCACGCAGAGTGTTCATTGGGTCTGCTTTTAGGAGGAAGTCAGAATGGCCTCTGGCAATGCCTGGGACAATAAGAATATGTTGGTTTGATTTCCCAACTCATTTATTTTATTTCTAGGTGCAAAGACACACACAGCACAGCCGTGTTAGAAATGAAGGAGAATCGTGTTGTGAGTGGTACAGAGTGGAAGACTCTCACCTGCCAGTTCTCTTCCTGCTCTGCCTGTTCTTCGTGATCGTCCCCTCTGTTTTAGAGCAGGCATCTCCCCTCCTGTTTTCCAGCTGGCTTCTGCCTTCTTGCCTATTGTTTCTCTTGGCCTGTTGGTAAAATCCTTTCCTGGGCACACCTCCACCCTGCCATCCATCCGACCTTACCTCAGTTCTAGAACGTCTCTGGCTAACCCCTGTTAGTCACATTCTATAGCTGAAGCTACCACGAGTGTGTTACTAAGCACTCTCTTGCACGCCTGTGACTTTTCATGTCCTTTCTTCTTGGCCCTGGGCCCTTTGTTTCTATTTGGTGAACACCTGCTCATTCCTCAAAAGGTAGCATGGATGTCTCCATCTCTTGAACCTCTTCTCAATCTCTCAGGAAGAATTGTGAAAGAATAAAACGAAACCAGATTTTCTAAGTATTGCTCTAAGAGAAGCACATGCTCATAATAATGTATTTCAAATATATAGGACCAAATAAAGGAGGAAATGAGACTCACTCATAAATCCACAGTTTAGGTACAAACACTGTTTGTTTTTAATATTCTTGAATAGTTCTTTTCATTACTTTTTGTTGCATTTTACTGACTTGACATCTTATGGCATGTACAGTTTTGTATATTACCATTTCACCAAACAGTGGAGTACAAGCACCTTCTCATGGCACTGGGAATTCTTCATACACATAATTTTTGATGACTTATGATGGCTATTATTCCATCATAAGAATACACCATAATTTTTAATCTTTTCTTGGGTAGCTGACATTTGAATGTCCAATTTTTCATCATTGTAAATAGCACTGTGATGAACATCCTCTTTACTAAATTTTTCTTCTGCACCTCTGATTATTTTGTAAGATGTATTACTTGCACATGGAAAGTGCAAGGACTTTTTTCACCCTTAATTTCAAAATAATTCATGGTAACTGAAGAAAGTTAGGAACCTAAAGAAAAGCACAAAGAAGAAACAAAACAAAAAAACTACCTGCAGCCACTTGCAATAACCAGTGTGAAATCTGTGTATTGTGCGTCTTCTCTTTCTAGCCCAGGTATTGGCAAGCATTTTTTGGTAAAGAGCTGGACAGTAAATATTTCAGGCTTTGTAAGCCTCGTATGATCTGCCACATCTTCTCCTCTTTCTCCTCCCACTCCTCCTTTTTCCCTCTAAAAAAATATAAAAGCCTTTACTGGCTAGAACCACTGCAGTTCTAACCTCCGTGGCACCATGCTGAATGTCCTATTGATATTTTGTATTGTTCTCCTCCATAAGATAGTTACCTTCTCATTCTCCTTATGGTTTTCTGTTTTACGCTGCCCAGATATTATTAATGACTTCTTACTGGAATGTCCATGATACCCTGGCTCTGCCTAAGATGTAGAATTTAAAGCATGTTTGACTGTGAATGCTTGCTGAGATCTCTCTTTTCCACGTCTTGTTCATCTCTGTCTTGCCAGCCCCAGGGCAGTGCAGAGTGGTACTTAACTGATGCTCAGCAAGTTTGTGCATCTGTTTACTCTGGCTAATACCTGTGTTCAGAACATTGCTATTCGAGATTTCTTTCTTGGGTTGGTCACATCAGTATTACCTGGGACTTGTTAAAGATGGAGACTGTCAGCCCCACTCCAGAATCTGCATCTTAACAAGTTCCACTTGTTAAGTTCATCTTAAGTGATATATGTGCACAGTAAGGTTGGGGAAGCATCATTCTAGTGCTCACCTCCGCTCTTCAGGGCTTGTGTTTATTTACAGGTACCCCTTCCCCATTCTTCCCACTGGTGGGAAGCTCCTAGTGGTGGACCATGTGTCTGCGCTGATTCAGACTGATCTGGTTGGCCAACACAGTTTGTTTCACAGCTGCCGTCTTGCCTTGGCTGGGAGAGGATGTGTTGGTGGAAGGAGTGAGCCTTTAATTAGTGCTGTTGTGTGCCAGGCCCTGTGCCAAGGTCTTTACACATATTTTCCCAGGGGTGAGGCATGATGATCTCAGCAAGAGAGGACATAGGGATCTTTAAGGTTGATGAGTCTTCTTTTTTTCCCCTTTGAATTCCCTTTTTAAAAATTGATTTGTAGTTGATTTACAATAGTATGTTAGTTTCAGGTGTATAGCGTAGTGATTCAGTATTTTTGCAGATTATATTCCATTTAAGTTATTACAAGGTAATGGGTGTAATTCCCTGCATAGTAAATCCTTGTTATCCATTTTACATGAAAGTGAAAGTCACTCAGTCATGTCCAACTCTTTGTGACCCCATGGACTATACAGTCCATGGAATTCTCCAGGCCAGAATACTGGAGTGGGTAGCCTTTCCCTTCTCCCAGGGGATCTTCCCAACCCCAGGGATCGAGCCTAGGTCTCTTGCATTGCAGGTGAATTCTTTACTAGCTGAGCTACCAGGGAAGCCCATTTTATATATAGTAGTTTATATCTGTTAATCCGGGCTTCCCAGGTGGTGCAGTGGTAAGGAATCCACCTGCCAGTGTAGGAGATATGGGTTCAATCCCTGGGTCAGGAAGATCCCCTGGAGTAGGACATGGCAACTCACTCCAGCACTTTTGTCTGGGAAACCCCATGCATAGAGGAGCCTGGCAGGCCACAGTCCATGGGGTAGCAAAGAGTTGGTCATGACTGAGCAACTCAACAATAGCAACAATAACAATCATCTGCTCATCCCCTACCCCTAGTTTGTCCCTTCCCACTAAGGCCACTGATTCTTAACCTTCAGAATCAGCAGAGAATTAAAAACATATGTGTGCCCAGCTCTCACCCCAGTCCTCAATCAGAATTCCCGAGAGCTAGCCTGGTCCTGATTACTTAGAGAAAATTCCCTAAGTGTGTTTGCCAGGCATCCCTGGTTAACAAACCAACAGTGTAAGTCAGTATCCAGTTGTGCAGATGAGGAAAGTGAGGCTCAGAGAGAGAATCACCGAGACACTGGGGTTACCTAGAGTTTAGTCTGAAGCCAGGACTGGATCCAGTGTCTTCTGCCTGAGGACGTGGCCGCTGAGCTGCTGCCAACCTGCAGTGATGGTTGGGAAGTAAGCCTGGTGAAGAGGTGGCACCTCGTCCCCGGTGCTTGAGGCAGATGTGTCCCGGGGTGGCAAGTGGGTCGGCAGCCTGGATGTGGATGACAGACATGGTCACATGCTGCTTATTCGTCCCCACCTTTGCCCTCCTTCCTGATGCTGTCATTAGGGACTGTGATCAGGGAGGTGGATCCAAGATCCCTGATCCACGTGGCCCAGGTAGCAGCATCTGATGGCCCTCATTCTCCAGAATGGGGGGTAGACAGCACCCGTCAAGGCAGAAACTCAAGAATCTATGTTCCCCCGGATTCTTCACTGTCCTCCCAAGGACAGTTTCCTCCCAAGGTTTTAATGGGAAATCTGGTCAGCCCTGGCTTCCAGTCCTGCCAGCCGGCAGCAAAGAGAATGAGATGCTGACTGAGGCTTTGCAAAGATCTCCTATGGAAGGGTGGACAGGCATCACCAAGAGGTCAAGGGTGTGATTAGCACTCTGATTATGCGGCAGGCTAGAATGGGAAACAGGAATAGAACTAATTACCATGATCGCTGCCCTTTATCAAGTGCTCACTGAGCCGGGCACTCTGCCTGAATTATATTTCCGTTTCTCCTTTAGCAGCCATGAGAAGCCTAGGGTTTGATGCCTTCCCCCAAGCGGCAGGCTGGGAGGTGAAGCCAGTTCTGCTTGATTTCAAAGTCCATACTCTTAGTTGTCACGTGACCCTGCTTCCCCAGCTTGTCCTGTGCTTG
The DNA here is from genome assembly GCF_019320065.1 of Cervus canadensis. Lineage (NCBI taxonomy): Eukaryota > Metazoa > Chordata > Mammalia > Artiodactyla > Cervidae > Cervus > Cervus canadensis. The sequence continues at coordinate 55,067,186 of NC_057392.1, read as the reverse complement.
CCCTTCTCACCTGCCACTCCTAGGGGTTCAACCGGAAGCCCAGGGAGATACATTGAACTCAATATTTAAGAACACACAGTAAAAGATATCCAAGTGAGGTCCTTGGAGGTGTTCGAGGAGTGATACTGTGCCTCTTGGTGGGAGACTGTCAGTTGGGAATTCGACTGGCCAAGATGTTGTAAATCTAATGGGAGGATCCAGTCAGAAGACAGTAAAAAGTACATTAGGTGAAAATGTATAGATTGAGCACTGAAAAGCAGTGAAGTTTTGATTTTGTCTGGCCTACTTCCAGCTGTGAGAGCTATGCTGGGGTGACTTCTCAGTGCCTGGATGTGCCCTGACTGTCCTGGGGTGTCTGGGGTATAAGGACCTGCCCACAGGGAGCTCCCCATCCAGTAGGGATGGGAGGACTTGCTCCCATGAAAAGATAAACTATCCAAGAGCAGACAGTGTGGGGAAAGTGGACAAGAGCGTGCCTTGTGGGCCCAGAACAAGGGATGAGTTCTGTGATCAGGGAATTGTGCTTCTACAGTATTGGACCTGGAGTGGGCTCTTAAGGATGCTTAGACTCCTTCAGATGGAGCTCACTGACCGTGTGATGGGAAGGCAGGTCAGGCCCTGGTGTGGAGGGCCTTGGATGATAAGAAATTGTAGAGTGAGTCTCTTGGGCTTCTTCTGAAAGTTATAAGGATCTGTTAAACAATTATTTTGCCAAGTAGTGCAGTAACAGCAGGGGTGCCTTATCTAATTCCATTAGCATTTGATGTGTGGCCACTGTGGTTGGAGCAAGCAAAGCCCACCTCTAAGGATGAGCAGGGATAATCTGGAAGGAGAGGTAGGGCAGAGACCTGTCAGGAAGAGGGAGCTGTGTAGGTAAAGGTGTGGATAGGGGTGATGTTGAGGGTTGTCAGGGTCTTACAACTCCTTGCTCTCTTTGCTGTTGACCTTGGCATGTGGAGCCAGAAGGAATTGGGAAGTTCCCAGTACTTTGGTCTCTCTGTCTGGTACCGTCTAGTAATTAAAAGCTGAAGTAGCTCTTAGAAAAGTTCCTTTTCCTCTCTATTTTTTACTTTTCTCTTCAGCATGAAATAGATTCCATTGTGTATTGCTAACCTATCAGGTGCTTTATCTTCCTCCTACCACTTCCAGCTGGGAGAACTGAAGTGTAAGTTTTAGCATCTGTTAGAGTGGTCCAGGGATACTGACTCATGGAAGATGTGCATCGCTGCCCGTGAGGAGGCTGGGAGTCAGGAGTGGATAGCTTGTTTTCTCTTGTGCCAATACTTGTTTAATAATTTGCTTGTCCTTGGCCTTCTATGAGGCCTGAATATTTTGAGGGCAGCCTCCTTGTGTTTTCAACTCTGTATGCAGGCACAATCACAGCATAGAGACTACATGAATTAATTGCTCAGTACATTTTTGCCAGAGGTATGAATGAGGGACTTCCCTTATCTGCCTTCATATACTTATGCCCAATGGAAGTTATCTTACTTCCCGTTGCAGTATAAGACCATTAAGGATGAGTGAGACAATGCCAAGAAAGTCCCCCTAAAATTCACAGGCTGGAAAGTATTGAAGAATTCATTGAAAATTCTCATGGCAGTATCTGGGTAGATGGTGGCCAGGTGGACACTTGCAAACTTACAAATATGGGCCAAAGCATGCAAGACTCAACAGCTATATTTAAGTAATTAATCTCAGTACTGGCCTTGGTTCAGATTTCAGGATGTCCTAATAAAGGGCCAGGATGACCATATGTCTCCAAAAAGGGTTGGGTAACAGGAGCTGGTCAGTAGATGTGATGTAGGGAGAACAATCCTCAGGCTGCATTTTTTTTTTTTTTTTCAGTTGAATACCAAACTCTAGGTTTCTTTTTTGTACAAAACAGCAAAGCAGCATCCCCAAATCATGGAGTTGCCACAATCAATGGGGAAACTGATGCATCCAGTAGGTGAGCTGGATCTTAAATCTTTGTTTCATGACAAGTCATGATTCAGTCCTATGTGAAGCCTCCCCTCTCCTGTGCCTCTTCTCTTTCCCAAACAGAGGAAAGTTGGCAGCACCCTTGTCAAGTTTATGGGGGCAGTTCTGGGTGGATATGCAGGGCAAATTAGTAGATGGACACAGCACTGCAGAAGGCAGGCCTCAGACATGTGCCAGGCAGATCCGCTCTCCTGGGCCACTCTCCCGAGGAGCCTGGCTGTATTTGGAGGGTCTCAGGTGGACAGATGCTGAGATGCAAGACAAGGATGTGAAGCCAGAGCTGCTGACTCCCTCAGGCTCATGGCGATGGAGCTCAGACTTCTGGGTTTTTGGTGGATCAGGCTGTGTGATCCTTTCCTACTGAAAGCAAAGACCCTGTGGAGTGCGAAACCTTGAGAGAGAAATGCTGAGCCAAGGCTCTGAACACTGAGACGGTGACAGCTAAGGTGTTGGACGGTATGAGAGGGAGCCATTAAGCACCAGCACAGGTGTAGTATGAGGTTTTGGAAATCCCTAAAAATGAAAATCCTTGAGTGTTGCGATGAGCTCCGAGAAAGGTTGGCACATGGTCCCTGGCCTATCTGCTTAGCCTTGTTTGTAGAGATGCCTTCTTTTCTTTTCTTTCTTTTTTTTTTTGATGGCACAGGGAGAAAAGGTTTTAGGTTTTTGAGCTAGAGAAGCCTGGTTTTGAGTCTAAGCCCAGTTATTCTATAGCTCCATGACCTTGGGAAGGTGGTATCTCTTCTCCGAGCTCCAGATTCTTCAACTGTAAAACGGGGAAAGCATTTTATTCTGCAGGGTGGTTGCAGGAATTGGAGAAAAATTCTATCAGGACTGCTGGGTGCCCTGAGTTATGTTTGTGCCCAGCTGCCCTGTCGGCTCCCTGAGGTCAAGGTTCAGGTCTGATTCATCTGTGCCCTTGCTGTAGTATTGAGCACATGCCTGATACATAGGGGGTGCCCAGGAAATGGGTCTTAAGTGACCAAAAAAAGAGAAGTGATCAGGCTGATGGCTGGCACTCCCCTGGCCTTAGAAACGGGAGAGAAGAAAAAATGGTTTAGGAATGGAGTGTCAGGCCTGAGGGTTCCTATTTCCTCATTCAGGGTGCAGGCTGGGATTGCCTGGAGCCACAGTTCCTTGAGACTTACCACCTCGGGCTGAAATCTGCCTCCTTTAATTACCTCCTTTCCAGGGAACAGGAGTTCTTGTTGCCTGCCCAGAAGCAGCTAATTATAGCTCCAACCTCCAGCCCCTGGTGCACTTCTAGGCCACAGGACTATGCAGTCTGAGCTGTCTGTTGATTTTGGGGTTTCCTCAGGGATTCTTTATGTTTTCAATTTTTCACTGGGGTCTGCTTTTTATTTTGAAGCCAGCAAAGAGAGAGGGGCATACAGTGTTTAAAATTTTATAGGAGGATGTTAAGAGAGAGAGAGCTTGGGGAGAGCGAGGAGAGGGGGTTTTTAAAATAGGGCATAGTGACTTAAAGGGCCTTCCGTGATGGATCAGGGGGTAAAGAATCCACCTGCAGTTCAGGAGACAGAGGAGACTTGGGTCCAATCTCTGGATTGGGAAGGTCCCCTAGAGGAGAAGATGGCAGCCCACTCCAGAATTCCCAGTATAGAAAAAAGTCCCATAGACAGAGAAGTCTAACAGGCTACAGTCCAAAGGGTTGCAAAGAGTCAGGCACAGCTGGGCATCCTAGCACAAAGGGACCTAAAAAGGGGACTGGTTGTGTATTTAGTGTCTCCCCAAGAATGTCCCTTCATAATGATTTTGCCAAGATATACCCTCCACATTTGACCTCTAGGACCTCTAAGCAATTCCTTTTTCCTTTGAAATATATATGTTTTTAACCTTTTAAAAAATGCTTTATTTTATATTGGAGTATAGCTGATTAACAATGTTATGATAGCCTCAGGTGGACAGCAAAGGGACTCAGCCATACATATACATGTATTCTTATTTTTTAAAATTTTAATAGATATTCAAATAAATGCTCATAGTAAAAATCGAGTAAAATACCACAGAAATCTTTATTTAAAAAACCCAAAAAACTAAGAAGAAGAATTTCTTCTCCCATCTCTCTCAACCTTAGTCCCTTCTCCATCTGTAATCATTTTTTCTTTTAAATTCTTCCAGTGGTTATTGTTATGTCCTTAAATAGTATGCTTATATCTTTAGTTTTAAAGTTATTCATTTTAGGTGTGCCTATTGACTTTTATGATCGGAAGGACTAGCTCATATACACACTGGCACTTCCTATCCCCCTTCCTAAGTTTTGACAGTTGGATCACTTTTTTTTGCTCTCTCTGGGTTAGTTTCCTTTATAAATTTATATGATGTGCACATATCTCCATTCCTTGCCATATCTACTTTTGGCAGGATCACTTCACCCACCGTTTTGTAAGATGAAGATGTTGAGGTTTCTCTTTACCTTTCCTCTCCCACTTTTACAACTTGTTGCATTTTATGTTACCTTTTGCATCTCCAGCTTTTATAAATGCATACATGTCTACATGCACTTTTATAATTTTGAACCATAACTGAATCTTCTGTGCTTTGTCTGTGGGTCAATTTCAAAAGCTGAAAACAATCAACAGCATTTGCATTATGATTTCTAGGTAAATATTGCTCAATAAAGGGCTAAGTCATGTACTGTGGTTTCATTTCCTTTTCTAGGCTTCTGAGGTCACCACCTTTAAGCCACTCATAGGGGACTGAACTTTCCCTTAGCTAGCATCAAAATCTAGTAGATCCTTCTAATTCCCCTCTACTTGTTGAAAATCATCCCAGTTTGTTTGTTTTATTTCCACATGGAGCCTCTTGCTTTTTTTGTTGTTAATATTCTTGGATTTTGTGGTTGTATTCTTTTGATTGGGAGAAGAAAATCAAGTAATTAAGTGTTTTCTACCATATCCTATATATCTTCTGTCTTGCTAACCATTCTCCTGGCTGCTTGGGGTCTATTCTACATTTCTTCTTGAAGTTCCATCAACCCTTTCTTTTCTTTTGGACTGGTTTCTCCAAATTTGTGTCATGATTTCTCATGCAGTCTTTTGTTTTTTTTTCTGGAGTTTCTGATTGCCTTCTATTTAAACCTCTATGTCTTTATCATAGCTTCAGGTATTTCCAGGCTGACATGGAGACGTCCTGAGTCATGCTGTTAGTCATCATCATCATTTTTCAAAATAAAGTATATTATTAAAATATTATCTACCAGTACTTTCTTATACTTCCTCTTACTAGGCAGTTTGCTTGCTATTTTCTTTTTTTTTCATTTATTTTTATTAGTTGGAGGCTAATTACTTTACAATATTGTAGTGGGTTTTGCCATACATTGACATGAATCAGCCATGGATTTACATGTATTCCCCATCCCGATCCCCCCTCCCACCTCCCTCTCTACCCGCTCCCTCTGGGTCTTCCCAGTGCACCAGCCCGACCACTTGTCTCATGCATCCAACCTGGGCTGGTGATCTGTTTCACCCTACATAATATACATGTTTCGATACTGTTCTCTTGAAACATCCCACCCTCACCTTCTCCCACAGAGTTCAAAAGTCTGTTCTGTACATCTGTGTCTCTTTTCCTGTTTTGCATATAGGGTTATCATTACCATCTTTCTAAATTCCTTATATATGTGTTAGTATACTGTATTGGTCTTTATCTTTCTGGCTTACTTCACTCTGTATAATGGGCTCCAGTTTCATCCATCTCATTAGAACTGATTCAAATGAATTCTTTTTAATGGCTGAGTAATATTCCATGGTGTATATGTACCACAGCTTCCTTATCCATTCATCTGCTGATGGGCCTCTAGGTTGCTTCCTTGCTTGCTATTTTCTTTTGTCCAATGAATATTCATAAACATTTTCAGGTTATTTTATAATTCTTATATTTTTAATGGCCACTTATATTCCATTGATTAGAAGTACTATTTTTAAATTTAGTCATTTAAATGTTTTTGGACATGGATTATTGTCAGTTATCTATTCTTCTAAATACCACTGTTATGAACATTTTAAAGCACAAGGCCTTTTTCACTGGGTGTGTGTGTGTGTGTGTGTGTGTGTGTGTGTTCTTCGCAGGGAAAGAAAACTGGGGAACGTGTGTCATTGTCCTTGAGGCCATATTCTAGTAACTGTGCTTGTGTTGGGTTTTAATAGGGACCACCTGGGATTTACTAAGAAACTTTATTTTTCTTTTTGGGGGGAAAAGAGCAATAGGAAGCAGGAAAGAAGCACCACCTCTGAATCGGCACGTTGAATTTTCTTGGCAGCTCTAAGAAGAGTTAGTGCCTTATATTGCAAGTGTGATACTGCCTAGAAACCAACTGAGTATCATCTCGCCCTCTTTGAGTCTTCTGGGGTCAGCTGTGGCTCTATGACTTGTGCCCCTGAAGCTCTTCTTACCCAAAAGCTTCCTGTGATCATTTTTCTTGGGCCAGTATTATTCAGCCTGATCACCAGCAACTTGCTCGTTTCCCTTATTCACTGGAATTGTCTCTCAGTAACTGTTGGAAAAATCAGAATCCATCTCCAAATTAAAGAGGTGCTCCCATTGAGAATATCCTGTAAGGTCTACAACTACTTCTTCACAAAGTTTATAAGGAAGGGATTTGAAGAATGGCAGGATTATTAGAATAAAGAAGCTACTGTGAAGAAATCCACAGTCACAGGAAACCTAAATTTTGATGTATTGATGAAACTGTCTTACTATTTTATTGTCACCCTACAGCATGCATTACTCTAAAACTTCTTCATTTGGCAGGCAGCAATTTACGTATTTACAAAGTCTTTGTCACATAATTACATAAAAATGGGACCCTTGTTTTTGAAAAGCTTTTTAATTCATTGACAATATTGATCACATGCTAAAAACGTATACTCAGTTGCACTATGAAAAAATTCTGGGCTTAGTGAGTCACAGCCTAATTATTTTGGATAGTGGGTGATAATATTAAATTGAAGGTGATGATGAGACACATAGATTCGGAATATCACAGCTTGGAGAGGATCTGCTCCAGCAATTCCTTTTTAATATGAGAAAAAGGGGACCCAGAGGGAAGATGGACTCACTCAAGGTCGTACACGTGGTTAGTGGCAGAACCAAGTTTGTATGCTATACTTCCTCACTTCTAGTCTGTTGGTCTTTTCTTATATCCTCCCTTATTTAAAATGTTTTCAGTTTTATCTCCAGGTGTGTAAACTGTAGTTCATGGGGCTGGAAAGTAGAGAAAATTTCCATCATCTACAGAGATGCAGAATATTTAATAATGGAGAATACATTTGCTTGGAATGGAATCAGCAAAAACTTAAGCTTTGACACACAAGGAATCTTTTCCGAGATGAGGGAAAGTGGTGGGCAAGTCAGGGTCTATTTTTAGGATATAACTGGAGTCATGCTGTTGTAACTGATTCTGGGGAACTTGGGGGAGGGGTTTGTTCTTGGCTAAGATATTTTCATTCTCTAGAACACAGATTCCATATCTATCGATTAAGAGAGTTGCATTAGATGGTCTGGGCTTTGTAGGCCTTCCAACTCTGAGTTCCGTGAGTTTGTGATTCTGTGTTATGTTCTATGTTCAAGATGACTTGGGGGGGAAAAAGTCCCTGCTGAATCACTAGCAGCAACACCTGCTTTGGTCTGGCTGGGAAGTAGGTCAAAGCTTGGCAGACATGAAGATGTGGTCGTTTGCAGCTGTGAGCTCAGCCTGGGTCCCCCTTGTAGACACCGGCCGCAGGAAGGATCTGATGCTCAGAGGTGGAGAAGGGTGTGTTTGTGGCTCTAGGGCTGCAGGAGATGGGGGTGATTGATAGGAGAAAGAGACATTTAGGGTGGGCGGGATGAAGGAAGCACAGCTGGTGACTGGTAGAGAAAGGAGCCCAACATTTATTGACTGCTTATCTTGTGTGGAGCACTGGCAACTATTCTTTTTAAAAAACTCCTCCCCTCAACACACTGGGGAATAAGTGTCATCATTTGGATTTTAAGGGTCAAGAGATTGAGGCTTGGAGAGGTGGCGCTAGTGGTAAAGAGTCCGCCTTCCAATGCAGGAGACACAATAGATGCAGGTTCCATCCCTGGGTTGGGAAGATCCCCTGGAGAAGGGAATGGCAACCCACTCCAGAATTCTTGCCTGGAGAATTCCATGGACAGAGGAGCCTTGTAGGCTACGGTTCATAGGATCGTAAAGAATCAGTCTGAGAGTCATCCCCCCACCCCCAAATACACTCACAAATATCAGTGGGAGGGTCATTATTGGGTTTGAGTCCAAATCCTCTTTTCTTTTCACAGTCAAGTATGCCTTGCTCTGTTCTAGGTGCTGGGGTATGGTGACAAAGGAGACAGGCAAGGTTCATGGCCTCATCTTGCTTGCAGTCTAGGGGGTTGGGACAGACAACAGACAAGAAAATAGACCCAGGCTTTCAGGAAGTGAAAAGTGCTATGCAGGAGAATACAGCAGCATTAGGATACAGTGAGTGACAGAGTTGTATGTTGTTTTTTATATCCTAGTCTGTAAAAGCCTTCATTAAAGAGACACACTTACCCAAGGAAACCAGAGGGCTCTGGGGATTGAGATTCTTGAGGTTAGAATTCAGTCCTGGCCCCTGTGACTCAGCTGTGTTACGTGGCAAAATCACCTCCCATCGCTAATATTGGAGAAAGTAATCCCTGTTCTTTCTGCTTCACTGCATGATGAGGGAGGAGGAAGTGAATCAATTGGATGTGAAAGGTTTTTAAAACCCTAATAGGTTATAAAAATGTAAGGAACTGTTTGTTTGTAACAACTTTTAACTTTTAAAAAGTTAAACAGTTAACTTTTAAAGGTGTAAATTCTGTTTATTCACTGCCCTTGTGTACTTTGAGGAATTGTGTGCCCTTTGGTCCTTTTTTCATTCCTAGATGCAGGTCAAGAATGAGGACCCTCGTGCAGTCTCAGGAGGGTGTGGATTGGATTTGTCAGAATCAAGGGATCCTTGGAGTGGAGCAGAGGGCTGGCCTCTAGGTCAAGTCGTGGGGGATGAGGTGGACTGAGGGCCAGCAGCCGGGGTCGGGCAGCTTGGGGAAGGTGAGAGTAAAACTGAGTCTAACTCCAGAGCTGCACTCAGCAGGGCTGTTGGGCTGCAGGACTTATGGAAGATCTACTATATGCAAAGTCTTGGCTGAGTAGGGAGGGCTGTTGGAGACATTGTGAATCACTTTGAAATTTGCGAGGAGTTTGCCCTGTGGGGAGTGTTGTGGCTGCTGGGGAATCCTGTGCTTCTGCCCTCAGGGGGCTTCCTTACAGGTCTTGTTCCCAAAACTATGTAAATCAGCATTTAGTTCAGGAGTAAGTTATCCTTATAGGTAGGGGTGATATTTATGTGTGTGTAATTTATATGTGAGAGTTAGACCATAATGAAAGCTGAGTGCCGAAGAATTGATGTTTTTGAACTGTGGTGTTGGAGAAGACTCTTGAGAGTCCTTCAGACTGCAAGGAGATCCAACCAGTCCATCCTAAAGGAGATCAGTCCTGAGTATTTATTGGAAGGACTGATGCTGAAGCTGAAACTCCAATACTTCGGCCTCCTGATGCAAAGAACTGACTCATTAAAAAAGACCCTGATGCTGGGAAAGATTGAAGGCAGGAGGAGAAGGGGATGACAGAGGATGAGATGGTTCGATGGCATCACCGACTCAATGGACATGGGTTTAAGTAAACTCCGGGAGTTGATGATGGACAGGGAGGCCTGGCGTGCTGCAGTCCATGGGGTCGCAAAGAGTCAGATACGACTGAGCAACTGAACTGAACTGAGTTTATATGTGTATAATTCAGTATGTGTACTGAAGGGACACCAGCTCTGCCGTGGGGAACCTTTTTGTTGCCGGACCACGATGAGATTCAAGGGGTCCTAAAGGAGGGATTAGGAGAGCTGAGGTGGGGTGAGGACATTTGGGGGTCAGGAAACAGAAATGACATATTTAAATATTTTAGCAATGTGTTGTCATATCTTTGTGTATTGGTGAATATCAGCTTTGCATGTGGTTATTCAGTTATCTTTTACTGTCATCAGTGTAATAATTGATGTGCACACGAAGCACAGAGGAAGGAATGATGAGAAAGCTTTCACGGAGTCAGTGATGCATGAGTTGGGTTTTGTAATATGAATAGGATTTTGGCAAAAAAGCTTTCTAGACAAAAAGGGAGCACATGGGTAAGAACGCTAGTGTGTAAAACAGCAGAGGACATGACTGGATGGTTGAGGGACTTAAGAGATTTTGTGCCAGGTGACTGTGAGCATAGCAATGCCATTGGAAGAGCAGGGAAGAAAGGGGGAAGGGCAGCACGTCTGTTTCATCCTTCCCACAAGAGGAGGGAAAAGATACAGGGGCAGGGGTGTGTGTCAGGTGGTTTTTATTTTTATTTCAGGTGCAGTAGTTCCTCCTTATCTGTAGGGAATGTGTTCCAAGACCCCAGTAGATGCCTGAAACCATGGATAGTGCTACTTTTTTTCCTGTATGTACAGATATCTATATCTGTATCTGTATGTATAAACTTCATCTACAATAAAGTTTGATTTATAAATTATGCCAATAAAAGATTAACAACAGTAATAAAATATAACAGTTATAACAATATGTTGTAATAGAAGTTATGTGAATGTAGTCTCTCTCAAAATATTTTGTCGTGTAAATTTAATGCCTTTTCCATCTTAACTAAGAACTTATCACTCACTATAGTGATAACTTTTGTAGTTTGAGTTGTGGCAGCTAAACTAGCATGGGTTTCATTTGCCTTCTTCACAATTTCATGTATAGAAGATTTGTTCTTCCTGTAGACTGTAGCAATCTCAGCATACAATTATTACTTTTTATTACGTGGAGAACATTTCACCTTTTCACTTTACAGATTCTTTTTGGTAGATCTGAATTGCAAGCATCACTACTTTTGCACTTTGGGTCATTATTATATAAAAGAAGGATGACTTACTTGAACACAAATGCTGATACTGAGACAGTAGATCTGATAACTGAGCCAGCTACTAAGTGACTAAGAAGCAGGATATGCTGGACGAAGGGTTGATTCATTCTTCAAGGGATGACTGAGCGAAGTGGCCTGAGATTTCATCATGCTTCCCAGAATGACCCTCAATTTAAAACCTATGAATTGTTTATTTCTGGGATTTTCCGTTTAAAATTTTTTGAGCCACGTTGACCTTGGGTAACTGAAACAGCAGATAAGCAGGGAGGACTGTAGTCACTGGCTTGGGCCAGGTGTTAGGCCTTTTGCAAGCATTGTCTCTAATCTCCCAGGAGGGAGGGATTTTTATCTTTCTCCACTTCGTGGGTTAAGAAGTCAGAACTCAGCATGTAACTTGCACAGCATCATACAGTGGGAGGAACAGGATTTGAACTCAAATTTGTCTGACTGCAGAGCCTGAGTGGTCCACCCCTACACTGTCACTGATGTCTCCCATGAACTATAGCAACATCTGCGAGGAACAGGTGGTTTTCTTGTAACTTGTAACAAAACTGGAGGCATCAATGTTCTCATCAGCAGAATGGGGGTCGGAGTCCCTGCTCCAAGCATTGGCAGAGCTTGGGGAACAGGGAACCTGGCTCATGCCTTCTAGTCCCCTCAGCCTGACCATCTCGGGGGTGATGCTTCAGTCTGGCTCTTCTGTCATCCCTGAAACTCTGACTTGTCTTCCCCTCTCCCGAGACCTCCTCCTGAAGGTGACAGGTAGTGTGCTGATCTAATGGACACTGCATATTCCCAGTCGTGACAGGGCTTTCTCAGCAAATCAGTAACTTGGTTCCTGCTTAAGATTTGGCCTCTCTTGTCGCTTGACTTTAGAGAGAGAATGTGTTAGTCATGTGTCCTTCATTTTCCTTCCTCTCTGTCAGTGTTTGTCTTCTGGGACCCCTCCCCCAACAACAAAGCAAGGAGGACAAATAGAACCAACTGAGGGCAGCCTAGGGTGGAGGGGAAGAGCCCAGGCATTGAGCCAAATGGCCTAGATCCAGTTCCCAGCTCCGCCACTGTGTACCTCTGTGTCTGCCTGTGCCTCAGTTTTCCTGTCTGTAAAATGGGAATAATGATAACAGTACTTATTTCATAGGGCTTGTTGGAAAGGTTATATGTGTTCATACTGGTAACATGCTTGGAAAGTTGCCTGGTACATAACAAGTGTTTGTTAATTGACAACAACAGCACCATTTTATAAATGGCCCTGCCTTCTATGGTCAGGATGTACTACCGTGTTCTGGTTTTTCTTTAAATCCCGGCAGGTGGGGACACTTCTGCTGTGTGGTCAGCACAGAAAGGTTCACATGTGTGGTTGGGTGGAGACTGTCTGTGATGGCTGGTTTGCAGAAGAACTTCACTGGCTGTGGAAAATGTGTGGCTGAGAAATACCAAATAGAACAAAGATTTGTCTTTTGCTAGTAGAACAGAGTTTGGATTAGATGGCATTTACAGCTGAATTTATGTATTTAAAAACTTTTCCTGGTATAATACTCTGCAACCTGTGAGCCAGTAGTTTTATCTGGCTGGGTCAGTCAGTGGGTAATTTTTAATTTGGCTTTTAAACAAACCAGGGAGACAACAAAAGATTTGGATCCTGACCAACAGAGTTTAAGGCTCCGCTGTGTCACCCAAACTGTGTGATCCCATTGGTAACCCTCTCTCCACCCCTTTGTCCACTCCCTCTTCTCCATCAAGAGACCTCCACTTTCTCTTCTTGTTCTTATTGTTTCTTCACCACTAAAATTAGGTGCTGGATGGTCAGATGAACTCCTTCATGTCTGGGGTCTGTGAGTGTCTCTCATTCTTGGTCAGGTAGCTGCAGAATTTTGAAGGAAGTTTGTTTTTTTTTTAAATTCAGTTTTGTGGATGATGACCCTGGTCAACTAAAGAAGCAAATTGATCATCTTAATTTTTTTCTCTCCATTTGGCAGTTGTGCCCCTAAGAAATCTTCATTGCTTCACATCTTTTCAAATCTCCCCCAGTATTTCTGTGTCTCATGCTCAAAAAGCTGAATGGAACCAAATACTTATTACCATTCTGCTCTTGGAAGTTGGGTGGAGACTTTAACTGTTAAATTTAAGTGGTCAGTCTAATGCAAGATGTTTTCTGTGTCCCGTCTATAGAAAGGCCTTGGAGCCCTCAACCATACCATTTCCCATGCTTACTCTAGTCCTGCCCTTGAACTTTTAAATCTCTACTTAAGGCTGATGATCATATCTTCTGTGATTTTTGAAGGGAGAAGGGAAGAATAGTGGTGTTGGAAGTTAAAATACCAATGTTAATGTAGCCATGCCGTTAATTATTTTTTTCCGTGTGCATGTAGGCATGATTGGGGTTTATAATATGGTAAGTGTGTATGGGATGTATTTATAATACAGGGAAACTTCTTGGAATACCTTGCTTCTGTGTAGTACTTTAGTGTTTCACTATTTTGAGTTTTCAATGAGTGTATGAGATATGCATAGTTGGCCTTGTATTTTTATGGTGGAGAGAACAGGTTCAAAGAGGTAAGGTAACCTGCTTGAGATATATGTGCATAGTAGGTCTACTGATCAGTGTTTGACAGAGTTGTTTTGCTCTAAGAAAATTAGAGACTGACATTTTTTTTGAATTTCCAAGGAAGAGAGGACGTTTAGAAGGAATGGAAGTTATGCTATTTATGTTACTATTAAGCTATCCCAAGGGCCCAGTCATAATATGCTTCAAGACTGGAAATTTAAAGTGCTGTTGATAAAGGCCAAGAACCATGGAGACTTCACTAAGTTTTCTCAATGGTATGACAGTCCATCCATCTGTCCTTCCATCCATCACCTGTCCATTCATTTTATCATATTTAAAAAATACAATATGTCAGCTTCCATGCTGAGTTCTGACTGGTTAAAGCAGAATGACATGTGCCATTGAGGATTTAAAATGTGGCCCAGTTCAACAAATTGAGGTGTGATATAAGTATAAAACACCAGATTTCAAAGGTTTAGTATATAAAAAAAGTGAAACATCTTATTAATGGGCTTCTTAGGTGGCACTAGTGTTTAAAAACCTGCCTGCCAGTGCAGGAGACCTAAGAGATACAGGTTTGACCCCTGGGTCGGGAGGATCTCTGAAGAAGGACATGGCAACCCACTCTAGTAATCTTGTCTGGAAAATCCCACGGACAGAGGGGCTTGGTGGGCTACAGTCCATGGGGTTGCAAAGAGTCAGACATGACTGAAGCAGCTTAGCACACACACACATCTTATTAATAAATCTTATGTTCATTATGAATGAAATGAATATGGGTATATTGGATTAAATAAAATATATTATTAACATTATTTTTGCCTGTTTCTTCTTGGCTTTTTAGAAGGATGGCTGCTGGAAAGTAACAAATTGCATTTGTGGCTTTCATTATACATCTATCATGATGCAGCACTGTTCTCAAGCTTATTGCCTAGTGGGAGAAGTAAGGCATACACTCACTTACCCTTCTCTGACACCATGCCATGCCTCTTCTTTGCTTCTCTGTCTTCTCAGTTGTCTCTCCTTCTTTTGGTGTCTTAGCCCATTTCAGTCTGACCTAAGCAGCTCTCGTCCAGGTCTATGGGGCTCAGTTCATTTCTTGTCGGCACTGCTGTGGTCTGGCTTCTGTGGTATGGTCATTCTTGACCATGCTTGCTTCTTGACTTACATTATTCTTCCCCTGCATCTTCATCTGTCCTCAAGCTTTCTTTGCTGGCCCTTGTTCCCACTCACATGCAGAGCTTTGTCTTCAGCTTCCTTCTTTGTTTGTGCACTCATGACCCTTAGGAGGTTATACTGGGTTTGGACCTTCTGAGTCCCAGACTTATATATGTCAGTGCCTTTTGAATGTTCTGATGGGAAATCTTAATGTTAGCATTGTCTCTTATTGATAGCATTATTACCTTGTTGAATGATAGCAATGTCTGTCTACTCAGTCAGTCAAGCCTGGAAATTGGGACTCATTCTGGATGTTTCCTCTGCTTATTTCAGCTATTCATCCTCAGACCTTCTTGCATCACCCATGGTAACTCCTCACACTCACCCGGTTACTGTTTAGTCACTAAGTTGTGTCTGACTCTTTTGCAACCCCATGAACTGTAGCCCGCCAGGCACCTCCATCCCTGGGATTTCCCAGGCAAGAATACTGGAGTGTTTTGCCATTTCCTTTTCCAGGGAATCTTCCTGGCCCAGGTATTGAACCTGCGTCTCCTGCGCTGGCAGGCTGGTTTTTTACCACTGCGCCATCAAGGAAACCCTATATTTACCTACTAGAGGTAAGTACACCCTGCCTACCTGCTCCACTTTTGCTGCCCTGCTTCAGTTCAGACTCTTGGCATCTCTCTTCTGCAGGGTTTCAGTAATACTCAACTAACCTTCATTTTCTATCATCACCCTCCTCCATTCCATTCTCTGTTCTTCCAAAGTGATTTTTGAGAAACATACACATCCATTCATACCAAATCTCTGTTTTAAAATTAAAATCCTTTAAAGGATTTCCCTTTGAGACTCTTTTGCATAAGATAGAAAACCCCTGGGAATTGGGTCCCAGCCTCTTTTCATCCTTATCTTACTCATCTCAGAGACCGATCCTGTGCTCCTGGAATATATAGGGGATTCTCTGCAGCCTCCACAACTTAACACAGTTTTCTTGTCAAAATATCACTCCTCTCCCCCCTTATCTGGATAGCTCACAGGTTCCTTTCAAGACTTTGCTCTGATATCACCTCTGCTTGGAATGTACCTCTGACCTCCCAATCTGATAGTCCCACTTTCCCAATCTTTGCTATTTATTGCAGTTGGTTGCCTTTCCTTAAGTGCAGAGGTTATTTTCCTTTTGATTCTGTATCTTCAAGTCCAAAATAAGTGTGCAAGTGATATTTGTTGAACAAATAAACACCAGTAAAAAAAGGGTAGAGATAAGGCATTGTGGAAATTGGATGACAAGTTGAGGTAGGTAGGGATGGGGGCAGGAAAGGCCCCAGGAGAAGTGGCATGTGAGCTCCACCTTCAAGTCTGGTGGCCTTGGGTTGGGAGGATGCAGAGGACACCCTGGTGGTCATCATCATGGTGCTCCATTCTACAGCATACAGGAATATGGACTGCCCCCTCCCCAACCAGGACCATCATCACTGGAATAAACTAAGGAGTGTAGTCTTGGCAGTCCATCTAGGCCAGTGTCTGTCTTTGGTCCTGAGCTGGACTCTAGAACTCAGCAGACCCTCCTTCCCCCTGGGCAGGGCCAGCATGGCAAACTAGCACCCCATCTTTGCTCATGATCTGCCCAGGAGGAAAGGAATTCAGGACTGTTGCTTGAAGTTTTATCTTTACTTCTCCTTTGAAGCTGTCTTTCTGGAGAGCAGAGGTGACCTCAACAGCCAGAGCTGGAAACAGCAAAATGAGTCATCCCAGGCCCTAATGAAGTGCCTGAGGGACCCTTCCTGGGAGTGAGGGTCAGGTGAGGTCACACTGTGCCTAGGGTGAGTTTTGCCTCGGGGCTCCAGGCAGCACTGGAGCAGAGCTGAGCTAATTTTACCCACAGAAGCTGACTGTGCTGAAGGGCAGGGCTTATGACATTGGCTTTATCATCCTATGATACCCAGAGAGCTCCCAAGGTACAGCCCCGTTATGTCTGGGCTGTTTTTCTTTTTCCTGTTTAGTACCTTTGTCGGTTAGGTATGCATATTAGGAAACAGGACGTTGAGGTGCAGAGCTGTGGATTTGGTGGGAGGCCATGCAGCAGGGTTTGGATTCTGCCCCCACCCCTTGCTTATCAGCCATCTGACCTTGGGAGGGTTATAGAATCTGAGTCTCAGTCTTCCCATTTGTAAAATAGGACTTAGACCTGTGCCCTAAGATTGCCCCTAGGTCACACTCTAGGTGATTGCTAGTAAGCAGTCATTGTGGGCGAGTCACTCTTGTAGCTCGGTCCTCTAAACAAACTGTGAGGAAGGTACTGCTGCCATCCCTGGAGAACCCAGGCCGTTCAGTGACTGAATCCGCCCGCCCATGCAGGAGGCAAAAGCTTCCATCCCTGGGTCAGGAAGATCCTCTGGAGAAGGAAATGGCACACCACTCTAGTTTTCTTGCCTGGAGAATCCCATGGACAGAGGAGCCTGGCAGGCTACATGGGGTCACAAAGTCAGACCCGACTGAGTGGCTGAGCAGGCATGCACATTTGACAAATAAAGAAGCAAGGGCAGGAACAGACCTTTCTGGAGGCCTCCTCTCTGGGGCTGCCAGAGCAGATGGCCAGGTGTGTAGCCGGTGTGCCTTTGAGGTACTGAAGGATTCAGCGGCGGATCTGGAAAACAAAGAGGTCAAGCCAAAGAGTTCTCAGGGAAGAGTCAGTAATTGTGCTATAAACGTGCCTCATTTTATATCAGTAGAATTTCTGTTGCATCTAAGCTAGTTAATGACACCTGCTGCTTATGTCCCTTTGGTCTGTTTAGCTCATCACACTGAAGTGAGGTGTTTTTTTCCCCTTCACAGAGGCAAAGGAGAAGGACTAGGTATAGACAGACATAGATCTCGAGCAGATCAGAAATAGATAAATGGATGGTCAATTAATTGATCTATTTTTTCCCCTTCTTGCGTGTATCAGGCTTAAGTTCAGGAAGAACATTTCACATACTTTAAATGGAAAGGGATTAATTCACGGAAAGAGATGCTAACAGAATTGTTGGAATGGTTGGAACAGTGGGAGCCAAAAGCAATGGAATTTAAGAATTTATTCCATAGCCACAATCCAGGGAGAAGGAACATGGGATTAGGAAGCCCCTACAGAGACCTCTGTTACTTTTCTCAGCATCCTCATGCTTATTGGCAGGACTCCATTACCAAATGGAATGACATTTTGACTCATGATTCCAGGGTGTTGCTTGCCAGAAGAAATAGCAGTAGGAGAATTTAGCCTCTCTTCCACCTTCTAAGTCTCACATAAGTACATCTTATTCCTGGAATCTAATCTACTAGTTTCAAGGGAGTATGGGAAATGTAGTTTTTAGCTGTCTTTTTCTGTGGCACAGGAAGGCCCTTCAGAGGGGGTAAGGGAACTTGGAGTCAATTGAGAAAGTATATTAACCGTGGACTATCATTTTAAAATACCCAGGGTTATTATCCCCAAATATTTAATATGTACAACTAATTCTAATACTATAATATAACCGATAGAGTGTTCTACTTAATATTTTGTTTATTTAAATAAAATGAACAGCATTAATATACCTGATATACTTAATATCCTTCAAAACAGGTCATTTGTCCAGTGTCTGAAATGAGTTCTCCTTAGTCTTGACAGCAGTGGTTGATTTGTAATTTTCCAGCTCAGTTTAATCTCCTCCTGAGAGTCATGCCCTGGACAGTTGTCTTGTTTACATAATTTGTGCATAAATGTTTATTAAACACTTACTGTGAGCCTGGTGCTGAGCTAGATTTGGCACTGTGGGCAGAGATAAGTCACAGATTCTCCCGTTGGGAGCCCTCCCTGGAAAGAGAATTTGTCAAGTGCGTAGTGAGAACAGTACAAGGAAGGCCACGATCCATGTCCTAGATAGCAGACTGAGCAGCCGGAGAAGAGAGACTTCTGGCTGGACTAAGAAGCAAGGGAGGTTCATGCAGGCTGGCGGGGCAGTACATCATGTTAGGGCATTGTCAACGTGGTGCGGTGTTTTTTGTTTTTTGTCGTGTCAGTGCTGGAGGCCAGACCACCATTGTCCTTTAGTGATCAGGGCCAGAGATGTTAGGTAACACATGAGACACTGTGGAAATGACTGCCTTTCTTCAAGGACTGATCTTGTCCCAGTTGAGAACCACCAGTAGGCCTTGAAGGATGTGTAGGTTATCTATATTTGATATTGGTATGGAAAAGGGTAGCAGGTGAAGCATAGGCAACAGGAGCTAAGAATTCAGTCCGAATAAGGCAAAAAATATGTGCTGAGTGGCATTGGGAGGGAGTTTATGGTGGAAAGAGAAGATTGAGTCTGAGTTATTGAGAAGCTTGAGATATTAGATAAGGCATTTGGACTTATTCTGTGGCCATTGAGAAACCATTGAAGCTATTGGTGCAGGGTTCTCAAGAGCAGAAACCTAGCTTCATCTTATTGCTGTGGATTAAAGAGATACCAGTGATGCTTTTGAATGAACAAATGTACCATACAAATTGTGCACAGAAGTTGGACCAGTTGCTCCTTGAGTTTTGCCAGATCTAGGATCCTGTGGTCCTGGGAGAGCCTGGCAGTCAGCATTTGAGCTTTAGGAAAACGCACAGTGATGGCGGCATGCTACCCAGAAGTCTGGATGTGGTTCTAGACACGAGGTCTGTGGTCAGGCGGCAGTTGTCGTTGCCTGTGTTAAAGAGAGAAGCTCTAGTCTTCAGAATCTTGAAGGAAAGAGGGATTCTTCCGTTGCCCTCCCTCGTGAAGCCCATGTAGGATGCATACTGTGCAGTCCGCATTAATGCTTGTGCATCTTGAGCTTATTAAAAATGGCCAGTCAATGGGCGTGGGAGTTTGGGAGGGAAACCTTGGGATGGAACTGACCAAAGACATAAGATGTTACCCTTGTTAATTCACCTCCAAGGCTGCATTTCTGAAATCTGATGAAGGGGAGAGAGAAAGGGGTGTGCAGATATTTGGGATGACCTCAGAGCCCTCATTTTTTGGCTCCATGAAGGAAAGCGATGTGCCCAGGGCCATGCAGTGAGCTGGCTGGGAGGTCGGCATTTTTTATAGCAGGGTTTCAGTTGCACTCAGCTCCTGTGCGAGAGTGTAGTGTGTATGGACTCTGGTGCTAACCTGTGCTTGGCTATCAGCTTAGCTAGTGACTATATTCTGGACTCTCAGTTTCCTCATTTATAAAATGGGTGTCATGGTCATATCTTACATTATGTGTTTAAAAAGTTGCGACATGTGAAAAGCTTAGCTGACTGCAAAGAAATGCAGAAATATTTCTGTGATGTGGATGTTATGGACCTGTAATTGGTGGGACCATCTTTAAGAGAAAGGATGGGGCAGTGAAGACACTGCTGACTACACCCTGGTCACAGAACACTCCCAGGGCTCCTCTTCCCCATGTTACAGTCAAGAGAACTTGCACATAAATTTGCAGGCACAGGTCTAGGGGGAAGCATGGCTAAATCTTAGAGTTGGGAGGAACTGGGGGCATGCTCTTGCCTGATATCCTCAATGGCAATATCATGGGAGATGTGATTGGCAAGATGGGTTGGGGGCCCATGCAGGAGGCCCCAAGTGCTGGCCTGAGGGAAATTGGACATTATTTTTTGTGCAGTTCAGAGCACTGGTGAGGGGTCACCTGGGAAAGTCGTGATGAAATTGGGGGTTTACTTGGCAGCACCTTCAGGATGTTCAGGGAACCTGGGGCAAAACTCAGGTGAGAGGGAATTTTGTAGTTGGAGCAGGGACCTCAAGGTGGGATGATTCCCAAGTTTGGGGTGGGGGGCATTCTAAGTTATTTTTTTCAGTGACTCAGCTTTTTCCTTCAGATTATAATAAAAATGATAATAGTTGTATAAATCTAGAGCTGTGAACCTGTCAAGAGTTTTCACACACATTGACTCCCTGGTTCTACATAGCATCATAAGGAGGTAGAAGGCAGGATTGTTTTCCTCCTTACTTTACAAAAATAAGGAAAGTGAGGCTCAGAGAGTAGGGGGGATTTCTCAGGTCACCCAGCTGGTCGAAGTGGAAGCCAGATGCTAGGATGCCAAGTCTGATACTTTGTCCTATGCCAATGATCTGGATCAGTGGTTTCCCAAACTCACCTTTTGCAACCTGGATGTCTTGGTTGACATCCTTGGAGGCCTGAGATGGCCGTGAGTTTCAAAGTTCCCAGAGACAAGGTGTAATATTTTCAAAGATGAGGTGTAGGGAACTTGGGACAAGAAATATGTTCCTTCCTTTAGCCCTTTGTTGTCATCATATTGTTTGTGTAGGTTGAAATGTTCATGAGAGCAAGGAAGGAAAGAGATGGACTTCTGCCACTTGTTGAGCATCTTTTTTGCCCTGGATGCAGTGCTACTTGTTTTTTTTTTAATCTGTGGATATAGACATATTTATAGATGTAGTGATCATAATGTAGTATTTATTGTTGTACTCTGCTAAGCCACTTATGTGTTAGTTAATTCTCATAAAAACCTTATTAGATGGGTAAAAATATTATTTCCTATTTTATAGATGAGAAAACTGAGGCTTAGCAAAATTTAAATACTTTGCTTCTGAGAACACATATCCTGAATAGATTATCTTCAAGGTTTTCTAATTTGAGCTCTTTCTTCCCTGCTATGCCAGGTACTGCCTGTCTCACTGGTAAAAATGTAGAGCTGCTTATCAAGGAGGTACATCTCTGACCTCCCCCTTTTCCTGTCCTACCCGCTTTTAGTAGCTGGCCCAGATATCTGTCCCTCCCATCGAGGGGGACCCTACTGAAGTCTCTTGTCCTGTATTATTGTTAGCCTTTCTCTTCCATGCTTGTGAGCTCCTTGAACTTGTCTGCATCTCAGAGCCCCTTGCTGTAGCATCCCTGAGGATGCAGGCACATGCTCATGGTAGGAATCACACATCTATGCAACAAATTAACAGAGTGCCTTCCTCCAGCATTAATCACAAAGAAGCAGATGATAAAATGCAAATCCAGAAAACAATTATTGAGCTGTGTGCGCATCAGCCTTGGGAATGGATTTCTGGGGACGATCTGGCCCCTCCATAAATGATGTGCATGACTTGGATCTTTGCAGGAATGGAATAGAATCCCGATGACTTTGGGGAAGGCCTGAAGGTAGCCAGACCCCCACCTGTCCTCTCAGAGCCTCTTGCATGCCCTCTGGCCCCTGGTGACCTGCAGTGGGACCTCTGGAATGGAAATGGGTTTCTCTGCAGCCTGGGCTGCCGGCATACCGGGCTGAGCCTCTGTGAACTGGGCTGGAGGTTTAATGGGCTGGAGATTTCTTTTGGAATCTGCAACTTGAAATATCCTGTACTCTTGATTAATTCATGCTTGGGAGCTTCCTTAGTGCTGTCTGGTAAATAGCGCCGTACCATACGTTTATTTCCCCATGGTCTTGTTGAGGAGAGACTGGAGCCTGTGTTTCTACCAGCTACTCCAAGGAAAACATCACAGGTCACGTTTTCGTAACTGAGGCTCCGAATGGGGGTTGGAATGGGGGTCGGGGTCTTCCTAGTGCCCATCTCTATCACCGTCTTTTGGCCCGGCATTTGCTTGTAGCCGAAAGGGGCGAGTTTGTCTTGAGCTGTCCTGTAGATGTTTGTGATGTGGCAGTTGAAAATCTGACAGTTGCTTCTGAGTTTCAACTGCATGAGTGAGTAGTGTATAGACAGAACCCTGAAAGGACATCGAGTCAT
Source organism: Cervus canadensis (assembly GCF_019320065.1). Lineage (NCBI taxonomy): Eukaryota > Metazoa > Chordata > Mammalia > Artiodactyla > Cervidae > Cervus > Cervus canadensis. The sequence goes on along the minus strand of NC_057392.1, from coordinate 55,044,814 downwards.
TTCCCTTCAATTCCCAGAGCCTTACTGTGTCTTTGTCTTGAGAATGACCTCATTGCTTTTTTGTCTTTATAGTGGAATGCACAGTCATTGACAAGTAATCACAATAATCCTCTACACTTTGGTAATGTGTACGCATTTTCCAGGGGGTTTTGCTCACATTATCTCATTTGATCCTTATTACTGCTCTGAGTGGTAGACAGAAGGGCTATTTTCATCTCTAAATTTTCATCTGTAGAAACTGAGGTTTAGAAAAGCTAAGCAGTTGGCCAGAAGTCGTACATTTTGTATGTAGAAGAATTTAGAACTGGAATTATAAATAGTCTAGTTCAAATCAACATCCTTTTCACTACTTCTCGTTGGTGTGACCTTTGGAATATACTTACATCTTACTTAGCCTCACTTTTCGTATCACTACAATGGGTATAATCCTCCAGGGATTGATGATGAAATGAGACTGTCTGGAAAAGCGCTTACTAAACAGTAAAGCATGTGACAATGTGAGGCATCATTATCACAAGTACCTTGAATTCAGAGAGGGCCACGTCAGAACAATGGCAGAAAAGAGCATTTTTTCCCCTATTCTGTAAGGACAGTGATGTCTAGAATGGTGTTGGCGGCTGTCAGGGATCACGAGCTCCCAGCCCTGTGATCAGCACATTGGCCCTGGTGCCCTGCCTGCAGGCCGCTTTGTTATCCTGAGAGCGCTGGTATTGGCAAGATCCTCTTTCCTTACAGAGCTTGCTCTCAGTGTTCCTTGGAACAGTCCTGTATCCTGGAGACATTTTTAGGTCGGCCAGACTGGAGAGCAGGAGCAGGGAGCTGGGGACAGGATCTGCATTCCTGAGCTTCGTCCACAAATGGTGGAAATGTGGTGTGGCTGATGAGGTGGCAGTGAGGTGGATGAGGAACTGACCTCAAACTCTGCTTTCTCTCTTTTCTCATGCGGAATGGGCTGCTTCGCATTAACACTTATTGGAAAAACCCAGAAAAGATGGCTCTCAAGTTGGCAACAAATACATTAGGAGTTAGTGGTGTGATATGGTCAGGAGGCAGCCCGGGGGATTGAAGAATAAGATCTTGGATAGCTTTGTTTCTAAGTCCATATTCAATTACAAAAATTCCAAGCCTATGAGACAGACATAGACACAGCTTGTTTGTATGGTTCTTTTTTTTTTTTTTTCCCCATTTATTTTTATTAGTTGGAGGTTAATTACTTTATAATATTGTAGTGGTTTTTGCCATACATTGACATGAATCAACCATGGATTTACATGTGTTCCCCATCCTGATCCCCCCTCCCGCCTCCCTCTCCATCCCATCCCTCTGGGTCTTCCCAGTGCACCAGCCCTGAGCACTTGTCTCATGCATCCAACCTGGGCTGGTGATCTGTTTCACCCTTGATAGTATACTTGTTTCAATGCTATTCTCTCAGAACATCCCACCCTCGCCTTCTCCCACAGAGTCCAAAAGTCTGTTCTGTACATCTGTGTCTCTTTTTCTGTTTTGCATATAGGGTTATCGTTACCATCTTTCTAAATTCCATATATATGTGTTAGTATACTGTAATGGTCTTTATCTTTCTGGCTTACTTCACTCTGTATAATGGGCTCCAGTTTCATCCATCTCACTAGAACTGATTCAAATGAATTCTTTTTAATGGCTGAGTAATATTCCATGGTGTATATGTACCACAGCTTCCTTATCCATTCGTCTGCTGATGGGCATCTAGGTTGCTTCCATGTCCTGGCTATTATAAACAGTGCTGCGATGAACATTGGGGTGCACGTGTCTCTTTCAGATCTGGTTTCCTCGGTGTATATGCCCAGGAGTGGGATTGCTGGGTCATATGGCAGTTCTATTTCCAGTTTTTTAATGAATTTCCACACTGTTCTCCATAGTGACTGTACTAGTTTGTATGGTTCTAAGAGACAGAATAAAGAGCCAGAGTTTGAAGACCCAGGAACCATATTTATTTCCATATAAAGAAGAACTTTCTGCTGGAAAGATGGAATTTACAGCTGCAAAAGATACTGATCTCCACCTCACTGGAGACCCCAGGGATGCCTTGGGAGGGGTCGATAAATAGGAGAGACACTGAGCTCAGTGGCCTTTATGGTCTTTTCTTCATCTAAGATCCCAGAGCCAGTGGTTCTCAGGGGTCAAGAGGAAGAAAAACACATCTACATTAAAGAATGAAGGGTTGCTTTGTGAATATGGAAACCCATCTCCAAATGCTACTAGAAGAATGGAGGGTAGCTACAGACCTTTCATTATGGTTTTCACTCCTATCCCGGTGGCTGCCTCTTTGGTCCCTGGCCTTCAGAGTTCTCAGGCCATTCTTGGGCAGCTATTAATATTTTCCATGGGATATCTCTTTCCTCTGCTGATATGTTCCTGTTGGGATATGGGCAGGAACTCTGAGCTCCTGGAAAGATGACAGTCTTTCTGCAGAACCACCAAGTCTAGTGGTTGGTTTAGTCTCAGTTACGAGTGAGGGACATCTCCTTACCCTCTTCAGGCCTACTTCTGGGCCCTCCTGGGAGTATTGCAGTGGCAAGAATTCTATGCTGAGTTCTGGTTCTGACATGTGGCAGGTTTTCTGATCCCTTTGCCTTACCTCGTTTACTTATCACTTATATTTGTGTTCATTCATTAAATATGCAATAAATAAGAAATATTTGCCATTTTTTCAGGTACGTGGGCATGCTTGCAAAAACTGAAAGCAAGTAATCAAAATAAATGTCAGGATTATTTCGATAGGCTAGTAGAAGCTGCTTTTAGATCTGACATAGTTGGACAATTTCGGGAAGTCTATTCAGTTTATAGGTGAGAGAATATACAGTGCAGGAGAATGAATTTGTTCAAAGTGGGAAGGAGTGACTGATCTGGGTGTGGGGCTTGGGTCCTCTCGTTCCCTGGCCAGTGCTGTTTATTGCTTGACAGTTGCCTGGTATTAGTACAAGCAGCCTCATACTGAAGGCCCAAAAGCCAGTAAGTGGGTGATGATTCTGAATAAAGGCTCATCTGACTTAGAGAAAGTCTTTACAGCCAGCAGTAGGACAAGATCATGCTAAGGAGTAGAACCCCTGGGAAGCCAAGACATGGATTCCTTCTCTGAGCAGACCCCAACTTCTTCATACTGCCATTTCCCCAGCATCTCATCTCTCTTTCTTTTCCCCTAATTCAGTCTGGAGTCATTTCAGATCAGATTCATCCCTAATTGACTTCACTGGCCCAATTTAGTCATCAGATACTTTTCAGGACCTTGAATTGGAATTACTTTTACAAACCAAGGGAATTACTCTTACAGATTAAATTGGGCATGTCACCCTTCCGTCCCTCTCCTCCAGTGTTCTCCTGAAAGTCTAGTTTTTTCCATGTGTCTTCTTGCCTGGTGTCTCTGTTCTATGAAGAACTCATGCAAAACTAAGTTCCCAAGAGGACTCTCAGCCCAAGGGAGTCAGGAATTGAGGTGTAAGGGTTGTTTGGGGACTCACCTGCCATCAAAAGAGCTGCAAGCTGGGTTTTTGATGATCTCTTCAGATGCACCCCCCCAAACAACTCCCCCTCACACTAATTAATAAATTAGCAGCATAAATGTACTTATATTCTAGGTGGCCCCATTCCTGAGATGAACTTAAAGCCTTTCAACCCAGCCACTTCCCTGTCCTGGCAGGAGAGCCTTTTTCCTGTAACAGGAGAGCCTATGGAACAGCTAAGATTACTTCTTTGGGGGTTAATCATTCACTCCCAGTAAGGAATTCTGTCTTTAGTGGGGCATGTTCTTCAAGTGCCAGAGGCAAGAAGGGTGATTTTTCTGACATCCTCCAGGCTGCTTCTCCATATATGGAAATGTTTACCCACCGCACTGATCTATTGGAAGGGAAGGAGGTGACTCAGGGTTTAGGAGAAGCAGGATTTGAATTCTTGTTTCCAGAAACAAAGTCGCCCCCCTCCCCCCTCCCCCTCCCCCTCCATTCCTTTGCCCCTTGTTCTGGGAGCCAGGGAGAGAGTGTCTCAGTGCCTTGCCCTCGGGCCTGGGGACCACCTCCTTGCAGCAGGACTCAGGGTGCGTGAGAGAGAGTGAGTGCCAGTGGAGGGCTGGCTGCCTGTGGGGCCTGACGGCGCGTGAGTACATCAGTACTGCCAGAGCCGGTGGCATCTCTGCCCCCAGACCCGGGGCTCAGAGTCCGAGGGCTGGCTGGCTTGGGCGGTGATGGGACGCGGCTGGGAGCATGGCTGCTTTCATTTGGGGTGTGGATGGGTGCTTCCCCAGGGGAATACTTCTCACAGTGGGATCTAGAGATGCACTCTGACTGAGGAGAAATTCTATTCATATATTAAAAATTAGACAGCTGTACCTTCTACCTGAGGCCTAGCTTAAGCTGGGGAGGAGGATAATTTGGGAGTGCTGTTGTCTGACGGCTGGGACTAGAGCAACAGGCCAGAGGGGATGTTTGTGAACCTTTGGGGAGGGCTAATTTTATCTTAAAAAAGCAGAGTTATGGTTGGACTTATGAGTCCACCAAAGGTTGCTGTAGAGCACTGGCATGACATCCAGTCTGCAGTAGATGCCTGGTGTTTGGGACACTGTGTAAACGTGATGGACTGTCAGAGCTGGAAGGAGTCTTAGGCATGATTCTATTGATCTGTTTCATTTTACAGGGTGATGGTGGGCAGGGGAGGCCCCGGAGCTCACCTGCCTCACAAGTATGTGGCTGGTTAGGGAGATTAGAATCCAGATCTTTTCACTCTCAGTTCTTCTTCCACTGCACTGAAGTTGCCCCTTAGGCAGAGGCAGAGAAGATGCCCATTTTGCAGATGAGGAAATTAGAACTCAAGATTCCAGAGCTGCCCACACTGATTTCATTTGTGAGAAATTGACAACTGGAACCAAGTTCTCCCAGGTCAGATCTCTTTTAATCATGCTACATAGACTCAGGGGCCTGTCTTGGTTGGTTTTAAAAAAGTTCCCTTTTTCCCCCTTCTTTGATTTCTACTTACCTTTCTCTGCTTTCAGTCATGTGAATATTGTTTGAATGTGAACTGCTTCCTTCTGATCTGCTTTGTGCCTGCATCTCTCTCTTCCTGAAAGAGGATGATAGCCTGTCCAAGAGGAGGAACTGAATAGTGAACGCCTTTATTTCAACTTCATCTGTGGCACTGAAATTCTGCACAGGCCTTGAAAGAAACGGATCAGGGCTTTCCATTTTAGCCTCTACCAGTATTCTTGAAGCTGCAAGAATTCTGGAGTGTAGTTCCCCACCACAGGTGAGTGCTGACTCTCAATAGATTTTAGACACACACACAGACACACACACACACACACACGTCTTTAGCTTTCTTTGATGTGACAGCAGCATTTGGCAGAGACCAAGAGGGCACCACCCTGTTCCAGTCCCCCAGATGCTACACAGCCATAAAGAGTAACTCTTTGCAGTCAGATTAGTTTCTGATCAGGGGCCCTCCTCGAATGCAGGAAAGATGTTCGCGGTGTGTTTTGGAGCAGCACTTTGATGTCAGTGACATTAGGTGGCAGATCATAATAAAGAGGAGAAAGTGCTCTGAGACCTGAGTCTGTGTGGTCAGTGAGAAGGGGAGGGGAAGCAGGTCTCTACGCTGAAGCACCGAGGAGGTGGAGACTGGCTTGGGACTCCCAGGAACGTGCAGGCGGCCTGTTCCTCCTTCCCACCTGTGCCTGGGCCTGGTTTGTAGGCTCTGCTCACCAGGTGGGAGGCAGCTACCTGGAAGCCTGATGGCTTGGGATGTTTTCCCTTTGTGATGTTGTCTATGGGCACTGAGAGGTTAGTGTTGATAGTACCGATGGGAAGACTATTCCTGCAAACAGGGAGAACTGATGTTCACTGACTGCTCTCTGGGTGCCCAGCACCAGGCTGAGCACCTGACCGGCATTGGTTCTCCACTATAGCTACCTGTGAGTAGGTACTCTTTTTTGGGTATGTATTTATTTATTTTTTAAAAAATTTATCTCATTTAAGTATAGTTGTTTTACAATGTTGTGTTAATTTCTACGGTACAGCCAAGTGATTGAGTAGGTACTAAGTTTTTAATTGCTTTTTACTTTGGTAGAATACACATGACCGTTTTTACTGTCTTGACCATTTTTAAGTGTAGAGCTCAGTGGTGTTCAGTATAGTCATATGTTGGTCAATCAGCCTCCAGAATGCTTTTTATCTTGCGGGCTGAAACTTTGTATCCATTAAACATTTACTTTTCATTCTCCCCTCCCCCAGCTCCTGACAACCATCCTTCTGTTCTTTGTCTCCATGGATTTGACTTCTCTAGGTATCTTTGCAGACGTGGAATCACACAGTATTTGTCCTTTTGTGACTGGCTTATTTCACACAGCATAATATCTTCAGGATTCACTCATATTGTAACATGTGTCATAATGTCCTTCCTTTTTAGGGCTGAGTAGTAATAAGTTGTATATATACAGCACATTTCATTTATCCATGTAGGTATTATTGCTGACCTCAGTTTTATAGTGGAAGAACCTGAGACTTTGAGGGTTTAATAAGTAAGTTGCCCAGCATCACTCAGTCAGTAGTGGAGCTGGGATTTGAACCCGGGTCGTGTGGCTTCAGAGTGCATGTGACCAGGAGGAAGCAGTTAGTAGAATTCAGCTGGCAAGAGGATGAAAAACCAGGGTGATTCTCTCCTAGATGGCAATACCTTCTCACACAGTGTTGTGACATTTCAGTAACCATGTATTCCCAGGGACCATATGTACACAGATATTTTCCTCTGGTTTATATTGGCCTCCAGGTAACTTAGAGCCACGTGCAAAGCCTACCTCTAGCAAATGGTATGAGACGTATGGCCCTTATCTTTTGTAACCCTTGTACTTTTCCTTAACTTTATTTTTCCATCTCCCTTCCCAGTTTTCTTACTTAAAAAAAAATCATGAGCTATGTACATCTTTTGTCAGGTAGTTCAGATTCTTTCTGGAACAAAGCAGAATATATAAATGAGTGACATGTTATCAGGTATTTTTGTTATTTTTATGGAAAGACACCAAAGGTGGGATCTTCTCACCTGACTCTGCTTCTGACTCAGTGTCTAACTTGGGTGAAGATGCATGCACCTTTCTGAATCTCAGTTTTCCTTCCTGGAAGATGGGGCTGCAGTTGATGACAGCAAAGGTTTCTTCTGCTCAAGGCACTCTGCATGGTTTATCTCCTTTTGTTCTCCCAGTACTCCCACAACGCAGGTGCTGTTGTGCCCTTTTTACTTTAGAAAAATAAGGGCTAGAGAAGTGGGAAGGTTCACCGAAACTCCTGTATCTCCTAAGTGCAAGCATCAGTGATCCAGAATGTTAGCCACAGTACTGGACTACTGCCTTTAAGCAGCCTTTAAGGTTTCTGTCATCTGTGGCATGCATTCATCTGCATTCATCAAATTGTATTAAATCTTTATAGGGTTCCCACTTATGTGCCTTATACTGTTCTGGGCATGGATCCAGTAGTGGGTTTGAATGAAGAAAAAGACACAAAACAACGATCCCTTGGAACTTACATTCTAGAGAGATATGTGGAGGAGGCAGATGATAGATGAAGATGTAAACAGCAGAGAATGATAAGTAACGCTGAGGAGGGTTCACGGAGGATGCCCTGCCTGTGAGGGAGCGGAGGAGGGGATGATGTTTAAATTGAGCTCTGAATGCTGGGGAGCCAGCCATGGGCAAGTCAGCGGAGGAGAGCGTTATAGGCAGAGGGCAGCGCCAATATCAGGTCCGTGGAGCAGGAATGAGTTTGTATTTGAGGAAAAGAGGGGCCCAGTGTGCCAGGAGGGTGGGCTGCAGTGGGGGAAGCATGGGATGAGGGCGAGGCAGGGTCTGGGATGTGGCAGTGAGCTTGACAAGGGGCTTGGATCTGAGTTGAGTGCTAGAAGGCATCGGAGTTACATTTACCAGCATCGCTCTAGCTGCTGTGGGTGAAGTGCATTGCCAGGAGTAGAAGCGAGCCACAGCCCAGGGTCACAGTGATTAGGGCGGTCTGAGTGGGGCCAGAGAGAAGCGAGCAGATTTGCTCAGGACATGCTTCCGAGGGATCATCTCCAGGATGTCAAGACCAGTCTCCTCCAGAGAAATGTCAGGTTCAAGTGGCAGGAATCTGAGAGACCCCCACGGAGGCACCATAGGGGTTCACAGCCTGGCAGCTGGTTTGGACTAGGAGGCTCTGAGTGCTCCCTGCTCTGGTGTCTAGCCGGGAGCTTCTGGCCAAGGACTGGAGGGCAGTGGCTTCCTGCCTCTGACTTCCTGGCTGAGGGCTGCGGGAACGCCCCACAGTGAGCCCGGCAGAACATGCTGCTTCCTTTGCTGTCTCTGGGTATTTGTATAAAGCATTCTTTCCCACCAAGAATAGGGAACATCCAGAGTGATGTTGACTTTATGGGCCATATTTAACATAGTGTTTTCCTTTGATGCATGCTCTGTTCTTGCAGAGACTGCTGCATCCTATAAACTCTGTGGTGAGGCGCCTTCAGCCGCCCTGTCAGATGGATTGAGAAGGTTTGGTGGCGGCCCGGAAGACCTGGCGCTTCAAAGCCCCACTTTGCCTTGGGGACCCTGGTCCATGGGCACCCCCAGCCCTTTTCTTTTATTTACATTTGAATTCACACTTGCTGGCCCTTGCCTCTTCCCTGTAATTCCTTTTAATGGGCTGGACTTTCCTGTAAATACTCTAGTTTTCAGTGGAGAAACTAGTCTCAGAGAAGTTAGGTGATGTAGTCAGTGTAAGGTAGAGGCTGAGTCACACAGGGAATCCACGAGGCCAGAATGACCTAGTACGTGTCTCATGGCGATCCTATACTGCACTCTGCCTAAGCCTGGAGATGCTCAGAGATCATAGACAAAATCACCTGAAATTCATTCCTGAAGCTTCACAAACTCCTCTTCAAAGTTTGCAGTCTATAGTTATCAGGGCTTTTTAATCTTTTTTTTTTTTTTCCTTTTGGTAAACTTTTTTAAACAACATCTCTTAGAAACAATGTTTTGTTTTTGCTCACTTCAGTTCCTTTGAAAATTTCTCTCATATTACCCGTTCATTTAGTCACCAAACATTTATTGAGTTCTTACTGTATGCCAGGCATTGTGCTAGGTGCTGGGGATGGATTCAGAGATAATTTGGAGGCGTTTGGGAGTGGATAATTACAGCACAGTGAGATAAGTGCTATAATAGAGGGATATATAAAGAGCTAGAAATAGCACTATGAATAACATCTCTGAACAAATTGCCTTCTTTTTTCCTTTTGGATTATTCCCTTATGTATATTGCCCAAAGTGGGATTACTGGGTCATTTAAAAGATGAAAACAATTTGGCACAAAAAGATGTAATGACTTGCCTCGGGAATACAGCTCAATTTTCTATGGGGGGGAAATTGTTGACAAGTCTAGATTTAGATACTTCACCAGGCGAATTGGGCAGTTTTTGTACTATTCCTGTCAATGTGGTGGTTTTCAGGGGAGCACCTCTTCTCAACATGTCACCTCACATGTAGAAACACTTGTCCTTATGTTTAATCTCACAGATCCCTTGTTGATGCTCCCTACCTATGTATTAATAAGTATGGTCATTTCCATTTTATGAATGAGAATGTGTCTTTGTTAAAAGGAGGTGACTTGCTCAGGATTCCATAGTTATTAGTGAAAAATCGAAACATCAGGTGTAAGATTTTTTGATTCTGTATCTTCTGTATCTTGTTTTCCATGCTCTTTTTACCAATTGAGGCTGGGGCTGGGGTTACTTTGTTCCAGTGAGGGCCTGAAATTCATTTAGTGATTGTAGAAGCTCTTCTCTAAAAGGTCAGAATCCGTGAGATAGGTATAGAAGTCCTAACCTCCAGAGGGTCTGGTGTCCTTCTATACATTGATCTGAAAGGACCTGAAGGCCCATTATTCCTGACCCTGGCTCAGGTCTTGAAAGGTTAATGCATGGTCTTAGCACTGAAGAACAGAATCCCAAGGAAAGCTGAGACCACACCACAGTCCTGCTTTGAAACATTTATTGTTTTTCTTATATACTCAGCTGTATGTTTCCCGACTTTAAATTCACTTATTTTGTTATTCATAACATTTTCCTAGTATTTTTGGCATTTAAGTGAAAACTTCTACCCCAGGTACCCATAATCAGGCAGCAGTACCTGTTCATTGTGAACACCCGTGATTCTCCCCATCACTCATTTCGTCACCTTCTGCTGTAACTCATGCTGTTCCTTTTGCTTGAGGTGACCTCTCCCATCTTCATCCCTAGGACTCCTGCTCTTCCTATAAACTTCTGCACACATACCACCTTCTGAGTGGATACTTCACCTTCTGAGTGAGGTGACCTCTGATCACTGCCCACTTCCCGCCATCCATTCTCCCCCAGCATTGGTCGCTTTGTTCTCTGTTTTGCTGACTCACAACACAGTAGGCTCTGAGGCAATAAAGTGTAGCCATGTGATGCTTACAAGCATGGGATCTGGGTTTGAATCTTGCTGTGATGCTTCCTAGCTGTGTGATCTGTTAGTTCAGTTAAGCTGATAAGTTTCCTCATCTGTCAAGTCTGTGCAAGAAATCACGGCAACCCAGTGTTGTGTGGAGGATTTGTACTGTTATCTGTGCTTCTGCTAAGGCATCCATCATCAAGTAGTTTGTGTTCTGTCTCTCTTTCTAGACTGGGAGCTGTTTAAGGACAGGAAGGGAATTATGCCATGCCTGTGCCTTTGCCATATGGGACCTGCCTCAAAGTCGCCTTTAAGGGAAAGGATTCCGTGTAACATCACACTAGTGTCAGTTCAGGCTCATAGGTAGGCCCCGGTGGAGAGGTGCCAGGACTGGCCAGGAGCTCTATGATGTGGTGCTTCGAGCACACACAGTACGTGCTGGATAGACTTCTGGCTCCTGCTTCTTGAGTGACAGGAAAGAGGCTTAAGCTTGCGTTTAGCCTGTGTTCTTCTGATTCATCAAATTGGATAGCATTGTCATTTCCCTGAAGGCAGAGTGGAAATCCTGTTTAGAGCATGAGACTTGGTTTCTTTTCCGGGTTTTCCATGGGTGAGCATTCTGTACTAGAGGAAGGGGTCGATGGAGGTGTGGATTTGGGGCAACATTAAGGGCTACCTGCTCCTCTGACATCCCTGAGTGGGCCCACAGAGAAGCAGTCCCGCCCCAGGAAGCTTTCTCTCAGACCCTCCTAGCTGTGCTATGTCTGGAAGCTGACCGTGGAGGGGATTTGGTTCCAATAGCTCTACCATTGCACTTTCTCGTGTGTCAGTTTGCAAAATGCAATAGCCGTGAGCATCAAGAGCCTGACACACAAGGTCTTCCATGTTCTGGCCACAACATTCCTTTCCAGCCTCATGCCCCACCACTTTCCTCCGTGTTTTCTGCCACTGGCCTCACCAGATTAGTCACTTTCCCCGAGAACACCCTGAGCTCCTCTCCTCAAGGCCTTAGCACATCGTGTTCCTTGGACTGATTTCTCTCCTCCTCATACGTGGACATCCTCTTGGGTGTTCAGGCTCAGTTTAGAAGTCATCATCAGCAGGGCTCTTCCTGACCTTCCAAAGGACACCCGCGTGTACTGGTACTTTGCACACTTTTCCTACCATCTTGTCATGGGGGAGTGTGTCCTCTGTAGCCCCTTTGAGAGCTCAAGGCAGGTCCAGCTCAGTGCCCAACTCTGCAGGGCCCATACACAGTACCTCCAGGGCAGGAGGTGCCAGTGAATGTCTGATTCGTGCATCTCTGAGCGCAGGGCGTCTGACATCGTGGCAGTTCACAGTTGTGCCGGGAGTGGGGGTGGGGGTGTGTGTTCAGAAGCTCATACTAGGATTACCTGCGATTTGTTTCATCATGAGCCCAGACATTTGAATTCTGTTTTTGAGTTACTCTGGTATCAGCTCACTCTTAACCTTTCTCTGGCCTGCTTCCCACATAGCTGGCAGATGCCTTCCTAGTGCTCTGAACTTAGCACTCTGAACTTTTTATTTCATGTAAGAACATAGCAGCAAGATCATATGGCAATTCTGTTTTTGGTTTTCTGAGGAACCTTCATACTGTTTTCCATAGAGGCTTTCCAATTTACATTTGCACCAAAATGTAGGAGGGTTCCCTTTTCTCCATATGATCCAGAAATCATATGTTTGGACAAAAGTATAATTTTGTGGGTGTGTGTTCGGACAAAAGTATAATTCGAAAAGTTACATGCCTCCCTGTGTTCATAGAGGCACTATTTGTGATAGCCTTGACATAGTAACAATCTAAATATCCATGAACAGACGAGTGAATAAAGAAGACGATGTATATGTATGAAATAGAATATTACTCAGCCATGAAAAGGAATGAAATAATGCCATTTGCAGCAACATGGATGGACCTAAAGATTATTATACTAAGTGAAGTAAATCAGAAAGAGAAAGATAGATATCTTAGGATATCACTTGCATGTGGAATCTAAAATATGACACAGATGAACTTATCTGCAAAACAGGAACAGACTCCGAGACATAGACAACAGACTTGTGGTTGCCAAGAGGAAGGGGAGGTGGAGGAGGGGTGGACTGGAAATTTGGAATTAGCAGATGCAAACTATTTATAGAGAATGGATAAGCAAGAAAGTCCTACTGCATAGCATAGGGAACTATATTTAATATCCTGTGATAAACCATACTGGAAAAGAATATGAACAAGAATACCCACACATATATATGTAGGTATATATCTAAATCACTTTGCTGTACAGAAGAAATTAACATCACATTGTAAATCAACTCTACTTCAGTTAGAAAAAAATAATAACAGCGAGGTGGCATTCAAGAAAGATCTACTTGCTTTTTTTTTTTTTTTAATTTTTTTATTAGTTGGAGGCTAATTACTTCACAACATTTCAGTGGGTTTTGTCATACATTGATATGAATCAGCCATAGATTTACACTTATTCCCCATCCCGATCCCCCCTCCCATCTCCCTCTCCACCCGATTCCTCTGGGTCTTCCCAGTGCACCAGGCCGGAGCACTTGTCTCATGCATCCCACCTGGGCTGGTGATCTGTTTCACCATAGATAGTATACATGCTGTTCTTTTGAAACATCCCACCCTCACCTTCTCCCACAGAGTTCAAAAGTCTGTTCTGTATTTCTGTGTCTCTTTTTCTGTTTTGCATATAGGGTTATCGTTACCATCTTTCTAAATTCCATATATATGTGTTAGTATGCTGTAATGTTCTTTATCTTTCTGGCTTACTTCACTCTGTATAATGGGCTCCAGTTTCATCCATCTCATTAGAACTGATTCAAATGAATTCTTTTTAATGGCTGAGTAATATTCCATGGTGTATATGTACCACAGATTCCTTATCCATTCATCTGCTGATGGGCATCTAGGTTGCTTCCATGTCCTGGCTATTATAGACAGTGCTGCGATGAACATTGGGGTGCATGTGTCTCTTTCAGATCTGGTTTCCTTCAGTGTGGTACTGCCCAGAAGTGGTAATTGGGCTGGGATCAGTATGGCAGTTCTTTATTCCAGTTTCTTTAGGGATCTCCACACTGTGTTTC